>NW_004955416.1:6701228-6760279 GCF_000276665.1 Chinchilla lanigera | reverse complement strand
TTCATTAAAGAGATTGATCTGTAGTTCTCTTTTTCAGTTGGGTGTTTCTCTGGTTTTGGTATCAGGGTAATGCTTGCTTCCAGGAATGAGTCTGGGAATATTGCTTCCCTTTCAATTTTATTAAGGAGTTTCAGGAGTAATGATATTAGATATTCTCTAAATCTCTTGTAGAATTTGGCCATGAATCCATCAGGACCTGAGCTTTTCTCTGTTGGTAGTTTTTTTTTTCAATTACTTCTTCAATTTCACTGACTGATACTGCATTGTTTAGAATTTTTATATCTTCTTGATTCAGCTTTGCTAATTCATATGTATCTAAGAATCTATCCATTTTTTCTGAATTTCCCATCTTATTAGATCAATTTTATGGCATTAGTGGGAGATGATGGAAATAAGAAGTGGAGTGGATCATTGGTGTGTGACATTGGGATCTATATCTGATCACTGGCCCCCTTCTTTCTCTGCTCTTTCCCTGTGTGCTTGCTGGCTGCCGTATATGAGCAGCTTTCCTCTGCCACACTCTCCCACAGTGAATTTTCTGCCTTGCCACAGAGCAAAGAACAATGGAGCTGGCTTACTATGGACTGAAACCTCTTGAAACAATGAGTGAAAATAAACTCTTGTCCTTTACATTAGTTTTTCTCAAGTCACCATGAAGAAAAACTAACTACCATGGTGTTCAAGGTTTTACTTGACCACATAGTAGCTTAAAACAGCAGACCTTGATTATTTCTCATGGTTTCTGTTGATTAGGAATTTGGGAACAGCTTGACTATTTCTGGCTCTGAGTTTCTCATAAAGTTGCAGTCAAGATATTGGCCCAAGATGCAGTTACATCAAGGCTTGAAATGGGCTGCAGGATCCACTTCCAAGTCAGCTTGCTGCTGGCAGGAGGCCTCCATTCCTCACTTTCATGGGTCTGTTTGTAGGAGAGTTTGGGTTTTGAGACATATCAGTTGGCTTTCCCCACAGCAAGTAATTCAAAAGATTAAATCAGAAATGGCAGTGACTTAGCCTTAGAAATCTCACTATTATTTCTGCCATGTCCCGTTTACACTGGGTGGCCTTGTTCATTGTGGGAGGAGCCCACATGGAGGCATGAAGACCTAGAGGTAGGGATCATTGACCATCGTGGAGGCAGATTACCATCTATAGGGCCTTTGGATATTGTTTTTCTTAGAAGTCTTAACAGTTAGCAAAAACACCTTTTCCAGTTTGGGTGTGCTGCTTAGACGAAATTGGGCGTGTTTAGGGTGGTATGTCCATAGATGCAAAAACACCTTTTCTCACTTCAAGACTTACCTAACTTTATCTGGAAACAAGGAAAGTAAGTGTAGGTGATTTTTCCAGGTTTTTCCATCCACATGAATGTGTAAAATCTATCACCTTCTTATTCTTGTGAAAGAATTTCAGGCAGTTCTTTATTGGAAAAATAATAATTAGAAAACTTGTAAGCAATTAAAAAGCTTTAAAAATTGTTCATTGCATATATACTCACTTTTATTTGCTTACTTGAAATAATAACAGAACATGTTGGGTAATAGCCAATGATCTATCTTCAGCCATGGTATTTGAAATTTTAAACCTTTATAAGACTCATAAGTGAAATAAATCAAACTCTCATGTGTAAACATCGTATTGTCTCCTTAGTATAAGAAACTGAAAAAGTAAATAAGACCCAAAGTCTACAGTAGATATTGTGAAAGGGAAAGAAACTGCTTGAAAAGAAAGAACAACTGGGACGGGTGATAGGAGAAAAGAAGGAAGGGAAAAGAAAAAAAAGTGTATATATACAAAAGATAAATAAGATAGTTATATTGCTGACTTCTTTCAGTTCATTGAAAAAAATGGTTTGTGCTTATATTGTTTGATCAATTATGCATTCCTATATTTTGTAGTCTGAGCAACTACTCTGAAGATAACAATACACAATATATTAACCATTTTTTTTGAACCAGTAGAAGAGAACCAGTAGAAGAGTATGAAAGGGGGGAAAAGAGAAGGGTGGAAAACAGGGAGAGAATGAGGTCTTAATCAGACGTCAGCTGTGGAAACACATAAATGTCTACTTTTAAACATTTATATTTAAAAGGTGAACACATATATCAATCATTTATCCTTAAAAAAAATCAAAAGTGGACATGTTTGGCTGAAATAAAACCAAGAAGCATAACCAAAACTCCCCCACAAACCAAAAAGTCCATAGAGAATTCAATGTCTCATTTCCATTCAGAAATCTGGCTACAGAGTGTAACTCATTTTGCTTCTCAGGATGGTGCAGTGCTGGAAGAAGCCCAGCCTCTTGAGACTCTTACATCACATCCAGTGGGAAGTGGTGGCAAGGCCAGCAGGCCATGGCAAGGCAACCTCTGGCCACATGGCAGGATGTCAGACTGTGCTGTCCATCCTCTAGGGCTCCATGGAGCCATCGGTGTTGCCGGTGCCACGTGAACAGCGGGAGCAGAATTCACAAAACAGAGAACTGGAATATGACCGCAAGGACTATATTAACCATTAATCTTCTATTATCTTATTTTATCTTCTATTATCTTATTTTGAAATTCTGCATTTTTTTCTCTTTAAACTAAAAAAAAATTTTGAAAAAAAGGAATATGTCAAGGGCAGGCTAATGGAGACTATAGCTTAATGAAAGGAGAGGTTTTATATTTTGTCTGATTTACTTCATCCACATTAAATCAGTGATATTGATTGCATTTTGGAATCCAATATTTTACACACCCATAAGGTAGAAAATCAATATCTCACAGGGTAGAAAAAATTTCTTCCTGCTTCTTGCTTTATTATGGGAAAGTAAGAGGTTGCATCTCCTCATTGATCTCAGTGCTTTAAACAGGCTAATAGTATTTTGTGCTGGTTTTATTTTAAACTATCAGGAAAATTACATGGTAAGTAACTTACTGTTATTCAAATCAAGGAATATTAGAGTAAAAATACAGGAATTGGAAGCTGATTTTTCTTGAAATGCTAAAAATGCTTCACAAATTCTTCTCTTTTTATATGTGTCACTGTGGGCACAGTTATTATGAATCCTAGATTTTAAGAAAAACGATACAAAGCAAGGAAGCCTGTTGTCCAGTTTTTAACAATGTGAATAATGAAGGCTCAAGCACATAAAGTCACAGTTGTCTTAAATAGTCATGTGAGGTGTATATAGAAAATAGGGAGATAAATAGAACTGAAATAATTCTATTGTTTTGCTCTTGATTTTTTGCTGTCTTCCTGTCTCTTCATCCTATTAGTGCTTCAAGCAGGATAGAAGAGGAAAAGAGAAAGGAAAGTTAGGATTTGCTTTTGAAAG
Source organism: Chinchilla lanigera (assembly GCF_000276665.1). Taxonomy (NCBI): domain Eukaryota; kingdom Metazoa; phylum Chordata; class Mammalia; order Rodentia; family Chinchillidae; genus Chinchilla; species Chinchilla lanigera. Next base: position 6,756,960 of record NW_004955416.1, on the reverse strand, counting down.
GTATCGTTTCTGCCCACTACCTGCACTTCATTATGGACAGGTACTTTCCAAATCACGTCACATCAGCAAGGCCCTTAGATTCTTCTTGTTGGTTTACTTTATGCCTCAGGATGAACCATGCCCACCTTCTGAGTGTAAATCTAAGTGTCTTAGTTGTTGACCTTCTTGTGTGTAATTAATGTGCCAATCTGTTCTTTTACTTACTTTGCTCCCTCTCTCCTTACAAAGAATTCTTGGCTCTTAATATTCGGTTTGATCATTTATTCCATTCTCTTTATTTTGTTGGTGGGCCCTCATGGGTTCTGTGCTGTAACTCATTATTTCAGTGCTTCTTATGTTCTACTCTTTCCCTTGCTTTGACCTTTAAATTTATCACTTCCTTCTAGAGCCTTCCCTGCTTTGGCCATCTGGACTCTAGCCCTGTCCTGGACCTGGCCACCTCTAGCTCTTCCTCCATCTGCTGCTCTGGCTCTCCCAGATCCTCATTCTACAAGCCCGCCTCTCTTGCTGCCCTTCTTCTTGGTGGGAGCAGGAGAAAGTGATGAAGGACACATAGGAGATTTGCTGTAGGGAACTAAAACCTCCCATCACGGGACAGTGTGAAATCTTAGATTTGCAATGTCATTTCTGCTCCTCACCCTCCTCAATCTTTCCTGTGCCTCCTACCTCCCTCCTAAACTCAGCTATATGAGAAGGGATTGCATTTTCAAATTTTAATCAATGTCATTTCAGATCCAGGCAGAGCATAAGGAGTGAGAGGCTATAGTTTATTATTATTATTATTATTTATTTATTAAAATCTTATTCTTCTTGCTCCCATCAGCCTTGCTGGGTTCCACTGGAATAAAGCAGGTTTGGGTTCATTTTTCTTTCTTAGTTCTCTAATTATCTTACCCCTGAGGTCCTTGGGAGTAGTTCCAATATAACTTTCTTTTTCAGACTGCATAATTATAATTACTAGAACAGAGGGAGTATAAGGAAATGTGTGAGTATTCCATGTACATTCACAACACTAATTATAGTATGGTGTGAATTATCAGTGTTGAATTCCTCTCTCCCAAACTGCTCTGACACCATTTATTGCTGATAGAGAGGCCGTATACATTCAGCTTGCTGATCGAAGGCAGTTGTCAATAGTTGTACCTACAAAACTGAATACACAGAACAAACTCTGATGATTCTGATAAAGTCATATTTAAGTTTTAATTTATGCATTTATTTCAGTCTTTATGAAACAATTCATAGTTATAAAACTGTGTTTGATGTTAAGGAAGGCTGGCAGAAGTTTCAAATAAGATTGCTTTCAGGCATCACAATCTTACCATACGTTAGGTGAGAAATAAGCCCCCTCCTCTAGCCGGGACTTCCAGGTGACCTGCCCTGTGTGGTCAATGTTGAGGATGGTGAGCTAGTTCATCTCCATTCAGTCAAGTGTGGCTTGTTTGGATGCTGATCCTAGGGAAGCCAGAGGAAGTCAGACCACTTGTTTCCTCCTTTCTTCTGGAAGCTTTCTGCACACACCTAATGACTTAGTCTGTTTTCTGTCGCTCTAGAGGCTGGAGGCCCAAGGGTAGGGCACTGGCGTCTGTCTGGCGTCTGGTGAGAATCTTGTGGGGCTTCAGTTCATGGCAGGAAGCTGAAGGAGAAGAGGTACCCTGGGAGAGGAGCACACATGTGAGAGAAAGGGCTCAGGCTGGGTTCACTTTGCCACGCTCTTATAGTAACTAAGCCAGTCTCAAGACAGCAAGGACTGGGTTCCAGGAGAAAAGCATTAATCCCTCTTGCTGACCTGATCACCTCTTCAAGTACCTCTCAGTTTGGTCACATTAGGGACCAGCTCAGTGTGATTTCTGGTGGGGACAAACTGTCTCCAAACTATAGCACCAAACAATAGGAAATGGTACCTGTGGTTGTTAAAGATTGTCAATGCTGTCACAGTTGGATGGGGCTGGTGATTCCAAGATTCTAGCCAGAGCTTTTTAGGGAATAGAATACCTTTCGGGATGTTAGCAGACTTAGTATGAGAGCATGGAGAACAATATATCTTGCGAATCCATGAAAACTTTCTAGTTGGTTTATATAGAAAAAATTCAAACTGTTGAGGAAACAAAGGGAAGAATTATCAACTTCAGACTCTGTGTATTTCTTACTGCATTATGTATCTGTGTGTATCTGGCTGTGTGTGAGGGGCATAAAGAACTAATTTGAGGGGCTTTGTGACTTCCACCAGAGAGCACCAGGGATGAACCAGGCTGTGTTGTGGTCACTGAGATCTTTTTGTCTTGATTGAGTTATCCTGTTTGTCCTACCTTGTGGATACCATTGTTGCTAAAACTGCTCTGTGCACATATTGGAACTGACCTAAAATTCCTTGTATGGCTTCACAGGAGCTGACCTGACAAAGGCTTTTGTTAGAAATCTATATATTCTTTATGTATTATAAAAATGAATCTTGTTAATATTTTTTTTTTTTTGGTACCAGGAATTGAACTTGGGATCTTGTGCTTGCCAGGCAGGCGCTTGTGCCAGTGAGCTATATCCCCAGCCACCCGTTAATATTTTGCCTGAATTATTCATTAGGAAAGAGTATTCTAAGGAGAAACTATCCAAGGTTAGATTAGAGATATATATTTCATAAGGAGCTTTTTCATTTATAGCAATTATTTTAAATTCACTATGAATTTTAATGAACTACATAGCTTTCTCTAGTTAATTCAATTCCTACTTAATTTGAACTTCCTGTATCATTTAAGAAAAAGCTTTGGAATCAAATTATAGCTAAAATAGCATAATTTTCTCATGATACTAGCTAGCAATCAGCTTAAACAGAGTTGAGTAGATATTAGGTAGTTCAATCATAAGTTATAGCTAATTGACACTTCATTAGTGAGAAAAAGGTCTAGATTTTTTGAAAAGGATGAAGAGAAAATGATATCAAAACCGAACAAGCATAGCCCTTTAGCTACAAGTTGGTTTTCCCTTATATTCTTGTGGATGGCCATAATTCTGATAAGAATAGCAGAAAACCCACTTATCACCTAGTCAGTAATAGGCTGTCTGGGTAGCTAGGAAATTTAACTGCATAGATTAAAGAGAGAAAGATTTTTAAAAATCAGAATATAACAAAATCCTTGTAAGAATTAGTTAAGTGTTCTTTTGGAAGTGTGAGCTTTGCACCCCAGCTGTTTGTTGGTGCACCTTCTTCTGTGTGCCATCCCAGTCCACTCAAGTGAATAAATAGTGCCTTCAAAAAAAAACCCATTTGTCTGTGTACACTGAAGATTTCTTTATTCCTATCTTGTCTTTTCTTCACTCCTTCTTTTGTCTTGTGTGTCATTTGTATCAAACAGAGCTCCCTTTGAGGGTTTTGCTTAAGGAGCAGATTTAAGGGTTCAATGAAAAACATGATTTGACTTAGATTTTGCTACAGTTTAAATGCGTCCCCTCCAAAATTCAAGTGTTAAAAGTGAGTGGCTGGTGTGATGATAGTAAGAAGTGGGGCCTGTAAGAGATGATAAGGCCATGAAATGATCTGGCTTCTCCCCTGTCCGTAGGATTAAGGTTTTCTAAAGGAGGCTTAGGCAGTAGTTGGCTTCCTGGTGAAGTGGAAAACACTTTCCACCATGTGAGGACATCACACTCATTTCTTCCACAGGATGCAGCAAAGGCACCAGCTTGAGCAGAGAGCAGATTTCCCCAGATAGCTGAGCCACTGCCTTGCTCTTGGACTGAGAAATTCCTGTTCTTTATCCAGGAGTTATCTAGTCTGTAGTATTCTGTCATAGCGGTGCAGAGGACTAAGCAGATTTTCAGGGTCAGTCTCATCTATCAAGATGCTGCTACTTTTCGTAATAGGTATAGGGTGCCAGGGGCTGTATCTTAAAGGGTATTACGTGATGTTGAAAAAGTTTATTTTCTTAGTGGCAATAGGGATTCATTGAATGCTTTTGGTAAAATCAATCAAGTAACTTTACTCATCTTTAAAATAGACTTAACTCATGAATCTCACACTTTTTGGTCCTCTGGCAGTATTTATTTATTGTTTATTTATTTATTTATAAATAAATGAGGAACTAATTCTTTAAAAAAAATCAGTATCACCATGAAACCACATCTGAATCATACCTAAATAAAATGGAACGCTGTCTTTACGGATGCTTTTACTTTCTAATGGAATGTTTTTTCCTTCTTTCCATTTCAATTAAAATTCTTAATTGCATATCTTGTAAGCCTAAATGAACAGGGGGGCTTAGTGGCTACCTTTGGGAAGATATGGGTAATAATGAATATGTTAAAAAGTTTTTTTAAAAAACAAATAGTTAAGTACAATTACAATCATTGTTTCACTGTTTGTAACATATTCTTGGCCATATGGCATTAAAAATTTTTCATGACATAAATACTTTCTTGGTGGTTTCAAGCTATTCACTTAATTGAATTTAATGCACTGTCAGGCTATCCATTGAGATTTTTACTTTTTCTTAATGAAATAGTGTGAAGATCATTGATTTTTTCCAGTTTTCTTGATCCTTTGTAATTTTTAAATTTCTCTGGTGCTCTACATTAAGATGAATCATGTTTTTGTGCTGCTGTGAGATGCGTGTGGTGCACTTTGAAGGTTTCATAGTAACCTGAGGGGCTTGGGGAGTAGGGCTCCATATACAGAGGTGACATCCATCTTCTGAGACCTCTCGCATATGCTTTAAACTCAAGGCTGGGCATGTGAATGAGCAGACTTTGTGGTGTCTCCTGCCCACTCTGCTGGGGAGGAAAAGGCTTTAGTGATGTCACTGAGTCCAGATGACGGGAAGAGGAAGGTAAGTTGTGAGCCCCACCGGTGTGAGGAGATTGTCCAAGTGTTATTTTGCCAGGCACCTGCGGGGACACTGGGAGAGAGTGTGCAGTGATTCTGCCAGAGCAGCATCTGAGGGACCCCATAATGCAAGCTTGGATGATTCTTCCTTTGCAGACCCAAGTTTTCTGTTTGGCATAGGTGTCAGTATGTCCAAAGGTGTCTCTTATTCCTGCTTGCATCCCAAGTCCTTGTGCTGAACATCTTTTGTTTCTCTCTGGCCCTACTTCTCTCTTTTCTTTTTTTTTTTTTTTTTCCTCCGGTACCAGGAACCGAACTCACGACCTTGCGCTTGCCAGGCAGGCGCTTTTGCCGCTGAGCTAAATCCCCAGCCCCTACTTCTCTCTTTTCTTTGTCAGATCTTTCCTTTTTGTCCCCACTCAACCTTCACATCACTAATAGTAACAGTAATATATAATGCTTATCCAGTACAGGCTATTCCTAAGAAAATGTTCTAAGTGCTGCACGTATATACTTGCATTCATGTTTAAATTCTCCTAATACCTTTAGGACATAGGCTTTGTAGTTATGTCCACTTTACAGATGATATAACTGAGAGACAGAGAAGTTAACTTACCTATGATCACACAGCTGATAAATGGTAGAGCTGGGACTTGAGCACAAAAGTAGGACTTCAGGTTCTGTGCTCTTCTGCCTTTCCCTAGGATAAATAAGAATTTCCCTCCAACATCTCAGAATAATCTTTCAAACATGTTGTTTTTTTACTTGTGCACAGAAGTCCAATAAAATGTTAATGTGTGCTTGGCTAGTCACTTGGAGTCTTTCCACAAGCAGAGCCTATAGCCTACCACAGAAAAACAACCTCCATAGACTACGAGCTCATGGTTGAACATTAAACAACCATTTGAGGAAAACCATAAGGGAGATCCAGCAGACCCAATGCATAGTAAAATTAACACTTCTAGACTAGATACAGTAGAATAATGTGAAAGAAACTAGAAGCACTTGAAAATTATTAGATTATGAGAGAATGGAGGCTGTAGTAAAATAGTTGGACACAAGGAATAAAGAATAGGCTCTTTGTAGTAGACACGAATGCAATGTTTTTTTAAAAGTATGGCTTGAGTACTTTCCAGGTAAATTGAGAATTGGTAAAATGGAAGTGAGATCTGAGAAGTACCTCTCAGTTTGCAGAAGAAGATAAATTGATGGAAAATATGAATGAGTGGTTAAGAGATATGACAAATAGAATGAGGTATTAATATATATGTGGTAATAGAAAAATACAGGGAGTATCTTAAATTTTTTACTCTTGATCTTAGCCAAGAGGCCAAGAAGTGACCTTAAATTTTTAAAAAATATTATTACAATGAAAGACCCATTGCCATTAATCCCCCTCAAGATACTCCTCCTCATTCAGGACACACTTATCCCATAGTCTGTCACTTTTTTGAAGCAGTTCTAGAAATCCTCTTTCTTGAGTGTCTTTATGAGTTAGTATGAAAAGTACAGTGAATGCTGCTATTAAGTGTCATCTGATGAAAAGTCAGGCTCCTAAAAATATTATGGTTACCAGGTGTGGTGGTGCGTCCCTGTAACCCCAGCACTCAGGAGGCAGAGGCTGGAGGATCACCTTGAGTTTGAGACCATCTTGGGCTATGTAGTGAGTTCAAGGCCAGCCTGAACTACATAGAAAGACCCTGTCTCCAAAAACCAAAAAACATTATGTGGTGTTCTCATCTATCTTATTCACCACATTTGGTACATTCTGACTTATTTTATTAATTTTATTATTTTAGTTCATTCGTACATGTTTACAGTGTATGTTTACATTCCTGTGTGGAATTGGTTCACGTCCAGAACACATCCCAATTCCTTTTTTACATCCTTCCTCCCTTTCTTCCCTCCATCCCCCTTCATCTCATGATCCTCTTCACTACCAAGGACTATCTAGCCCCTTATTCCTATTATCCATAATTATTTTTAAAAATTTAAATATTACTATATTTTTAGATAACACCTTCTATGTCTGATAAGAGATCCAGAAGTGGAAAAAAGAGTAGGATAGAATTAAAGAGGCAAGTGAATGGAAATTTTTCAGACACAAAGATATAAATCCTAGAATGGAAGAAGCATGCAAAGTTGCAAAGAATTTTGTGAGACCAAAGAATATTTAGTGAACATGTGGGGAAACTACCTTTCTCACTGGTCATTTGTGGAGAGTCATTTTGCAAGATGTATTTAAAAATTGTGCAGCCATTTGACCCAGAAATTCTGCTGCTAGGAATTTCTCCTTAGTACACATTCAGTTCAGTTCTCAGTGCAGCGTCTTATAAGAATGGGATATTGGATATAGCTGAAGCAAACTCACCAGTATCAACAAATAAAATTAATGAGGGCACAATCATAAAACACTGTTGCTTTTATGTAGCTCTTAAAGTGATGATATAGATCTATTTTTATTACCACAGAAAGTTGATATGGTGAAAAGATTTAGCTACAAAGCAGTATGTATAGTTCGGTCACACTGGCATAAACAAAAGTCTGTATAGTCTGTATAAAAAGAAGTTTATAAGGATAAGTACTTAAAATTTAAGTCATTTATCATCGGGCAACTAATTCTTAATTTATTTTTCATACTTTTATACATAGTCTGAATTTTAAAAATTATGTGTTACCTTAATAATCATGAAAAATTAAGATATTTCACTTGGGAAACACACACACACACACACACACACACACCTGAAACAAAGTGGTCCCCTGATGTTCTAGATGCCAAGTACTTGGAGCACAGTCATGTTACACGACAACCACAGCTGCACCCTGGAGAGCAAGACTCTTGGATTGTGGAGGGGCTGCCATCTGCAAGCTTCCTGGTGATCTCAAGGGATGAACTGGCTTAAGCTGGTGGCAGAGTGTAGTGATAGTGGTGTTGCTGTGGCATTAGATTTCTCAGTGCCTGTCCTCCTTTTTTCTTTTACCTTCTTCACCTGTTTTCCTACTTTAAAATACTATCACTGATGTCCTCTTTTATTTCTTGCCTACGTGAAGTCCTGTGTGTAGTATTTTCTACAACTGCTGTAATGAGGGCTCATACTTGTGGCCTGAGATCTAGTGTCTGGATTCTAACGTAATTAGTACCACTGCACTGTGTGTGTGTGAGGGAGGGGTGCAGGGACCCAGCTGTTTTGTAAATATTATTTGCTAGTTTCTACTATCCTAATGATTTTTTTTTTTTGTACTGAGAATCGAATTGAGGACCTTGCACTTGCCAGGCAGGCACTGTGCCACTGAGCTATATTCCCAGCCCTGTCCTAATGATGGTATCTTTAGAGCTGGGATGAGGGTGGGGAAATGTCGCTTAGCCTAGCACAGTAATGGTGAACCTCCTAGCGTTTTCAATGATACAAATAGCCCGCTGAGGCCCGTGTGGCAGAGTTTGCCACCAGTGGCCTAGCATATGTGAGGCTTTGGGTGTGACCATCCCCCCACCACAAAAACAAAGAATGGAAAAAAATGTCCCACTGTGAAAAAACAAATCTGCGACAGACCCCGTCTCAGCTATAACCAAGATACTGAAATTTTTGGAGAATATAAAATAACTATGATAATCCAGAATAATTTCCCTATCTTTAAAATTAGATGAAATCCTTAATTAAACATTTTGGTTTATTTGTCATATAACCTAACATATTCACAGCTTCCAGGGATTAGAACACTGACCTCTTTTTTGGTGGGGGACATTATTCTGCATATCATACATACTGTATGTAATCAGAAACCAGAGGAGAAAAAAGAGAAAATGGGGAAGAAGGGTATTTGTTGGTCAGGAATTTTCCAAAAATATTAAAAGATGTCAAACTGTACAAGTAATTCAAAATGATCGCGTAACGTACGTGCCTGAGAGTGTGCACGTGACACACATATAAACACACACACACATCGTATTCAAACTGCTGAAAACCAAAAATAAAAAGAAAATCTTGAAGGTAGTTAAAGAGAAAAAAGACTCATAACACACAGAAAAACAAAGCTAGGAATTCCAGCAAATTTATCATCAGAAACTGCAATTTATCATCAGAAACTTAATAACAAAGATGACATTGTGACATCTTTCAAATGCAAAGGGAAAAAAACCAAAGCAAAACAAAACAAAACCTCTCTCAATTCAGAATATTATGCTCAGCAAAATCTCTTTCAAAATGAAGAAAAAAGACATTTCAAGCAAACAAAAACTGACAGAATTAATTACTAGCAGACCAACACTACAAGGAATGTTAAGAGAATTTTTCTGAAATTTAATTAAGCGCTAAAATTTCAATTTCTGAAGGCAGAAATTGTAGCAATGAATTTTGGGTGTACTGTTTATGTAAAACTAAAATGTGAGGCGGGGGATGTAGCTGTGTGGTAAGAACACTTGCTAGTACATTGGAGGCTCTGGGCTCCATCCTTCCCACTGCAAAAAAAAAAAAGCAAAATATATGACAACAAAGATATGAACGTTAGGAGACAAGAATTAGGAATATGCTGTTGTGAGAGTCTTACACTACACATAAAGCAGTATAATAGTATTTGAAAGTACTGTCATTAAAGATGTATATAGCAAACGTAGGGCAGCTACAAAAAATTGAAAGCAAAGTATAAGTAATAAGGCAGTAGTGGAGATAAAATGGAGTTATATAAAATACTCAAATATCAGTCAGGAAGATGAAGAGGAAAAAAGGAACAAAGAACAGACAAGACAAATAGGAAAAAAGACGGTAGGTGTGAATCCAACCATATCAAAAATTACATTAAATGTAAATGCTAAGATACTGTCAGATCAGTTGAGAGTAGGAGCCAATAACATGCTGTCTATAAGAAAGCCACATTAAACATAAACACATAGGTGAAAGGTCATTCCTGCTCTTATTTGGAAGATTAATTGAAAGTATTTTCTACCATCCCCTCACGTAATTCTTATAACTCAGGAGACTCTGCTTCTGGTTGCTTTCTTCTTCTTCTTCTTCTTTTTTTTTTTTAAAATAACTACAAACCGAAGCAAAAAAGACATTTAAAAATCCATTCTACCCCAACTCTGTTCCTTCCTTCTTCTCTTATGGGTTAGTATTTTCTAACCTGCTTGTATGCTCCTCTTGTGTCTTGTGATGCCCCCTGTGTGTGCCAAGTTCCTTTGAAGTCCTCTGACTTTGTCCATTCACTCAGGCCTCTGTCGCAGAAGTCCATCTTGCTAGACTTTTTCTCAGAATTAAATTTCACCTCCAATTTGCACCCGCCTTTCTTCAAGTTGCAATTTTTAGAATGTTCTTGGTGATGTGTTATCTTTCTGTGGAGGCAAGGCTGTGGATAGTTTTCCTCCGTTAAGTCTCTGGGAAAGCTAGTACTTTTTAAAGGGTGTTGTATCTCTTTTCGTAGGAGGGTTTTCATTTCCCATGGCTCTTTTGGAGTATCTTTTTCATTTTGGTTATTAGTCTTTTTAATACATCAGAATTTTTGCTCTTAAAGATGCAAAGCTTATAAATCAATTTAAAAGGATAACGACAGGCTGAATTTGACACAGGCAAAATTTAATTGGAAAAAAATGACTGTTGTGTTCCTCATTAACAGTCAAGTGCGATCTGTGGTTTGTTGTTAATTGAGTGTGTACATTGTTTAAAACTGCAGCCAATAAGGATCAGTTGTGGCCTACGAGAATCAGATGCGGACACTCCTCTCGACGTATTTTAATCCAGTTCAGGTTAGAGCTAAATGAGTTAGTTTTGAATGAGAGAGAACAGTGGTTTAAAAGATGGAAGGGCTTCTTTAACATTAGATTCTTAATAGCAGAAGAGGGTAGTTCCCAGATATTGCTTAGAGTTTTAGAGGTAAAATGTAATTATAAGCTGGGTATGATGGCACACACCTAAAATCCATGCATTCTCAGAGGCTGAGGCAGGAGGATTACAAGTTAAAGCTTAGTTTGGGCAGGTTAACAAGACTCTGTCTCGAAACTTAAAAAAAAGTTAGGAAGGTGGGCCAGAGATGTAGCTCAGTGCAGAGCGTCTGGGTTCAATCCTCAACACTTCCCTTAAAAAAGTAATTATAGCACTTTCAGATTTTATATTTTTCCATAATAATTCATTGAAAACAAGTTTCCTGGATGTGAGGGTGATCTGGCCTTGCCTCTGTCACCTCATTGATCAGTGAGGTTAACTTGGCTGATCTGGTAGACTAGGAGAGTTCCTCCTCCCTCGCTGTTCTCTTCTTGTATGTTCTTCTGAAGCTGTGTGCTCAGTGGGAGAGGGTGATTTGCCCTAGCAGAGGAGGACCAGTCTTCCACCAAAGGGATGGAAGGAGCTGAACTCCCCTGCTAAGTCCTCCTAAGAAGCCCTCAAGGGCCATTTGTAGGAGACTGTAGGGTAGTCCAGCTTCCAAGACTCCAAAAGCAGCACTGCATGTGGCAGCCTGCCTGTCTTAAAAAGAAATAAATAAAAAACAGAACAAGTTTCCTCATTCACAAATGTGGACATACTAATACAGTGTTCATTATATTGCCAGTACAATTCCTAAGATACATTGCCAGTATATGAGGTCCTCTTTCCCACAGCCAGAATACTTTGAGCTCAAATTGTTGTTATATACACAGCTAAAGCACGTCTTAGAAAACACACGAAAAAAGCATGCCTGGCATAAAATGGAGGGAGGAAGGTGGATGGGAAAGTAGAATGTGAGAGTAACGCTGCAGATGAGTTTCAGTTAGATTTCAAAAGATGAGAGAGACCCCTGGCCCATAGCGTGCCCTTTGCCGTGAATTTTCCTGCTTGTTTTGTTATTCAAGAAGTTTTACTCAGTATAACCTGCCAAAGTGTAAAGATTAACTATGAGGAGAGAAGAGAAGAGAAAACCCTAAGGGTTTTGACTTCTATGAAGGAAACAGCTCATTTATTTAGCGTCTCTGCCACCTGGAGATACCCCAGACTGTGAAAACTCTGGCGTACACACTCTCTCTTGGCAGATTTCTTCAAGTGGGCTATTGCATTAATAGAGAGTTGCCAGATTTTAAACCCTCTCTGTAAAGTTTAAAGTGATGAAAGATGCTTTAATCACACCCTCATCTGTACTTCAATGGAGAAGAGCCATTAAAACATCTCAAATCAGTGGAGCTTCACATAACAGTATTATTGTTCTGTTTATTACGCCGGTGACAGGTGGTAAACAACTCTTACCCTGAACAATTATGAATCAATGTGTGTATGTATATGTGCTGCAAGTTCGTCTCGCCAAGTCGTTATGCTAATATAAAGTTTGGTAGAGCTTTTCCTGGAAGCACTGGCCTGCACACCTAGGTTCAGTGGCTGGTTTTCATTCTTTGCCTGGGAGATAAGGGGCAGCGATGGATATTGAGGGGTCGAGGTAGTTCCTGATGATGACCTCCTCTGCAGCCCTGAGCCCTGCTGTGCCCTGCTTGGCACCCCCACTCCTCTTCAGACCCTGGCTCCGCTGTCAGCTGCATTCATCAGAAGGCATTGTCTCAGGGCATGTACGGGAGGGAGCAGCCAGTAGACTACACTCTCACCAGGAAAAGCAGGCTGCTTGCATACCTGGGGACTGAGTCCTGAGAGACCTGGGGCAGGGTGTGTGTGTGTGTGTGTGTGTGTGTGTGTGTGTGTGTGTGTCTAGAAGTTGCATTTCCAAAACTTGAAAACTAGGGCCAACTGTGCTGGGTACTTTAACAGCTGCGTGTTCCTGGTGCCATACTTAGTAGCTGTGATTCTGTCTGTCATTCTGGTGCAGAGTGTAGCCTGTGATGTACTGAGTAACTGATACATGTATTACAAAAGGGCTTGTCTTACTTCAGGGACTTCTGATCACCGTTTGTATCGATTAATTAGTTCAATAAATACTTACTGGATACCTACTCTGTGCTAGATACTGAGCTGAGTGTGAAATTGTAACAGTGAATAAGATTAACATATTTTAGTCCTCATGAATGGAGAGACAGCAAGGAAACAAGTTTAGAGTTTATGATAAAAATTTCCAAGGACAACACCATAAGATACTACAGTGAGTGTAATGGAGGGAGGAGCAGTGAGTATTTAAAATAAAAAAATGCTCAAGAAGATATTTTAGAGGAAGCAGCATTTAAACAAAGACCTGGATTAAAGTGAGCTAGACGTGTGAAGAACAGGCTAGGCAGTATAAAAAAACTTGTTAAAAGGCACCGAGGTTGGATAACCCTTGATATGTTTCAAGAGCAGAAAAAAAGGCAAAAGTGACTGGTGTACCTGCAAGCCAGGGGAAGACGGGCATGAGATGAGCCGGGGAGGCACCAGATCATGGCCTTTAGGGACCATGCGAGCATAATTGATGGGGAGGGGGTAGGGAATCAGAAGTTTGGTTGGAAAAAGGAGTCTGGAGTTGAGAGAAGGGGCCTCCTTTAGGACATGACTTTTTGGTGGAAAGCCGTCTGAATGGGTAATGTAACCTAGGAAAAGCCTGTAGAGAGAGGACTGAGAAGAGCCTAGAAAAAGAAGACAGTTCCCAGGGTCTAATGGTGAGGGGAGGGTAGACAGAAAACCGGGAGATCTTAGGCTTGTGGAAGGCACAGGGGAGAATGTGCACAGAGAAATGATTGACTGTTACTGGTGCTGAAAAGCCTATTGCTGTGCAGTACGGTAGCCACTAGCTGCCTGTGGCCACTGAGCACTGGAAATGTACCTAGTTGAAACTGAGATGTGCTGTTAGTGTCGAAACAAAAATTATGCACTGGATTTTGAAGATTTAGTATAAAAGAAAATGGAAAATATTGAGGATTTTAAGTAATGATCACATGTTGAAATTTACTTAGGACTTGACAAGGTTAAAAAATTCACTTGCTTCTTTTGACTTTATAAAAATATAGTTACTAGAAAATTTAAAATTATATGTGTGATTTACATTGCATTTCTGTTGCAGTTTGGCAGCACAGAATTCATTACCAAACTTGATAAGAGCAGACTGCCTAAGCTTAAATAATACCTGGTCAATTGTTTCTACATCCGTGATACTGAACCATCATGTAATAATACTATTTTACCTAAAATTAAATTGTATAACTCCCTCTGCAATTTCTTCTAGACTTTTTCATGTTAATTGAAACACAGTATGTTGAAGTCAACTCTCAAATATATTTTTAAAAGATTTCAACCTGTATTTTTTTCTTTCCCTTTTTCCTTTTTCTTTAAATTTTTAATTTTGTTTCATTTCTTTGCATGTCTGGCCAGGAAACTTCATGGTGTTATGGTCAACTTGCCGCACAACTGTGTTCAAATCTGTCACCAACAGGTTCATTAAAAACCTGGCCTGCTCGGGGATTTTTGCCAGCTTGGTCTGTGTGCCCTTCGACATCGTCCTCAGCACCAGTCCTCACTGCTGCTGGTGGATCTACACCATGCTCTTCTGCAAAGTTGTCAAATTTTTGCACAAAGTCTTCTGCTCTGTGACGATCCTCAGCTTCCCTGCCATTGCTTTGGACAGGTGAGATCTATTAGCCAGGGGCTTAATGTGTGTAAGTGTTGTTGAAACATGAGCCTTGTGAAACAAATGAACTATTAGTGTTTCATAGGCTGATATTTAATTTGCTGTGGTCAACAGAAAGAGAATGATATTTAATTTGTTGTGGTCAACAGAAAGAGAATGAATGTTCAAAACACAGGAGGATTGCTGCAAGTTCAAGACCAGCCTGAGCTACATAATGAGTTCAAGGTCAGCCTGAACTATATAGTGAGACCCTGTCTCCAAAAAAAGGGCTCATAAGGGATGGAGTGACTTAAATACAGTTGTGGAAAATAAGACCCCTGAGAAAAGACTTAGGGAGAGTTATACTGTGACAGTGCTGAAGTCAAGCTATTGGATCATGCTGTTGCTTCAGCTTGGTTGGAATTGGCATTACACTGTGATTAGAAGTAGATTGCTCATCTGATTTATAACTCCGCAATTAGGATTTTTTTGCTACAACATGAAAACATTTCCGGTAGAACAAGGGAATAATTCAATAGTCATTTAACTAATGATTAGATGACCCAGCTGGACCAAGCAGAGAACATGCAAATTCCTCTGGAAGATTTATTTCCAAGGCCTCATCTTGTTGTGGTTGTTTTCTCTATCCATCTTTAAAATGATGTTTATTTGGAAATTAATCATATATTTGAGTTGTTACCATCATTTATAATTTGGAATGCAGAGTCTTTGCCTCAAGTTTACATTTTGGTGGGTGCTGTAATGCATTTTGTGTGCTGTCACCTGTGTTCATGGTTTCCCTTCTGACTGTCCCTTACAACTTGCTGTCATGAAGCCTTTTTATTTTTATTGCCAAGATAGAATCCTGCTATGTTACCGACTGGCTTTGAACTCCTGGACTCAAGCGATCCTCCTGCTTCAGCCTCTGTAGTAGCTAGCCCTGTATCCAGCAATGAGGCATCCAGAATTGGAGAAGCCATAAGGCTTTCAGACTTTTACATACTGAACTCTCCTTTCCTGGAAGTTTTGAAACAAATAGTTTTGAGATATAATTTGTATATTAATAAAACTCAACTAGTTTTAGGGTACAAATCAGTGAAATTTAGTAGATTTGTAGAGATGTATAGTCAGAACTACAACCTAGTTTTAATTTTCATCTCCTACAGTTGCTCCTCATTTCCATCTTGAGACTTTGACAACCACTAATCTACTTTCTGTCTCTATACATTTGCCCTTTTGTGGACATTTCATGTAAGCAGAATTATGCAGTCTGTGCTCTTTTGTGTGTGCCTTCCTTTGTTTAGCCTGTTTTCAAGGTTCATCCACGCTACAGCATGTATGAGCACTTCATTCATTTTATGGCCAGTAATATTTCATTGGAGGATGCCTCACATTTTCTTTATCCATTTACCAATTAATAGACATTTGTTTTCATTTTTTAGCTGTTGTGAATAATGCTGCTATGAATCCTGAAAGTTTTTTTAAAATAAGATTTTAGCAAGAGTAGGAATATATTATTCTGAACATTTTGCCATCATACCTGGAAGCAATGTAATAATCCTTGTGGGTTATATCTGGGCCCTTGATCCTAGACAAGGAAATATGCAAATAAGATATTTTTATTTTCTTCTGCATTGTCATCATCATTAACCCAAGAGATAAACAAGTCCTTTTAGTAGAAAAATAAGACTGACAAATTCTTCTTATTCCGAGATACAGATTATTTGCAGGTATCAGTATGATACTCATGAGGATGAAGGGGAAACAGCCTTTCCCTTTGATAGCAGCTATTTGCTTCACAGCACCGAGTTAGCCAGTTAAGTGGTTCCCACACTTCCTGCATCATCTTCTAGACATTTACACACGGAAAATTATTTATAGAGAGCCTGTGTTCTTGTGTCTATTTCCTAATACATAATGGGTTGGAAGATTGAGGGGACATGGGTGTGTTGCATGCAAGTGAGCAGATAGATGATAACCAGAGCCAGCAGACTCTTAGGCATGTACTCATGTGTGTGGATGGGGCCATCACATATTTATAGACCTGTGATTAGAAATTAATTGACATATTCAGAGACAATGACGGCACGCATCATTTATGCATGACTCGCTGTTTTTCCTTCCCAGAAAGAAATGTAGATCACATTTCACCATGTTCTGTCCTCCCTGGATCACCCATGGCCACTGTTGTGCTTGCATCACATCTATGTCACTTTAGGATTTTATCCTCCCTACTGAAAGGGCAGCCAGCCCCCACCATGGTGCTGCTTTCTCTTTGGCGTCTTCACAGGTAGCTTTAGGTGCCGCTTGTTCTGCTCCTGCGTCCAGCAGTGCCATCATCTCCTTGTTGATAATAGTTGATGTGCATGCCTTTCTTTCCATTGAGTATAGTGACACCTCAGTGTATCATTGCATGTGTGTAACCCTGGGCCTAGCACCAGACGGATACAGAGGTGGTGGTCAAGAACACTGGTTATATATGTTTTCCTGGCCCCACGAGTGAGTGATGGTTACCATGATTGGGAAGTCAGCTCCAGCATTAGCTAATAGCAGAGATGGGGGCCAAGCTTATATGAAGGAACTCACCATATGGCTGATGGCTGGTGGCGGCCCTTCATGATAAATGTGGTTCTTGGGTCTGCAGAGTTATTTGGTTCCCCCAAATCACTGGTGATATTAAGGTAAAGTGCTCTTGGGATTCTGTTTAGGGGGCTATAGAATGATCAAGTTAAAGGTTGGAAGGGACTAATGTCTCATCTGATTTTAATAAAAATTTAATTATGCAGGCATTTTAGACTTACTAACTTCTTTTAGAGTTACCGTGAGAACAATGGCTGTTGATCCAGAATATTTGTTAGTGGGACCTTTTTGGGATCCATCTTTCATTTGGGGTTCTGCCCTGAGCAGCTTGAAATGCTAACAACATCCAATTTATAGACTGTGGTGTGGATCTGCTTGGGATATGTGTGTGTGCAAGTTTCTGCTAGTGCCTTGGAGTGTTTCTGAAAATTTTCCTAACGCTTCTCTACTCCATGCAAAATGTTTACAAGTTACCTTTAAGTTAAAAAATAGATACCTTTATAGCAGGTGAAGACATCCTTTATTTTGAGGCCACTTTAGGATTTAACTCTGGTGGTAGTAGTTATAAGGCTAGCTATAAATTGAATTTATTTACTTGCTTTCCTCAGAGAATTGTCAGGGTCACATGAAGAAAAGACTTCTCTGCTCCTTTAGAATGTATGTGTGTGTGTGTGTGTGTGTGTGTGTGTGTGTGTGTGTGTCTAGTGCTACTTCTCATTGCATACCAGAGTCCTCAAAATTTAAAATCTGGCTTCCTAGATTCCCCCAGTGCTTCCCTATCTTAGACCAAATAAAAGAACCTGTCTCTTTCACCCTCTCACCCACTTCTGGTGAGTTAGAGTCCCCTAACTTCACAGAGTATCCTTTGAGAAATCAATTTCTTTCGTATGTCATGCAGGTACTACTCAGTCCTCTATCCACTGGAGAGAAAAATATCTGATGCCAAGTCCCGGGAACTGGTGGTGTACATCTGGGCCCATGCAGTGGTGGCCAGTGTCCCTGTGTTTGCAGTGACCAATGTGGCTGACATCTATGCCATGTCCACGTGCACAGAAGTCTGGAGCAACTCCTTGGGCCACCTGGTGTACGTCCTGGTCTATAACATCACCACAGTCATTGTGCCTGTGGCTGTGGCGTTTCTCTTCCTGATCCTGATCCGCCGGGCTCTGAGTGCCAGCCAGAAGAAGAAGGTCATCATTGCAGCGCTCCGGACACCTCAGAACACCATCTCTATTCCCTATGCCTCCCAGCGGGAGGCTGAGCTGCATGCCACCCTGCTTTCGATGGTAATGGTTTTTATCCTGTGTAGTGTGCCCTATGCCACCCTGGTCGTCTACCAGACTGTGCTCAATGTCCCCAACACCTCCGTCTTCTTGCTGCTCACTGCCATTTGGCTGCCCAAGGTCTCTCTGCTGGCAAACCCTGTGCTCTTTTTAACTGTGAACAAATCTGTCCGCAAGTGCTTGGTAGGGACTCTGGTGCAGCTGCACCATCGGTACAGTCGGCGTAATGTGGTTAGCACAGGGAGTGCGATCGCCGATGCCAGCCTGGAACCTAGCATGCGCTCAGGCAGCCAGCTTCTGGAGATGTTCCACATTGGCCAGCAGCAGATCTTTAAGCCCACAGAGGATGAGGAAGAGAATGAAGCCAAGTATCTTGGCTCTGCTGGCTTCCAGGCCAAGGAGGTATTTACCACCTGCCTGGAGGGAGAGCAGGTGGCACCTCAGGTACCAGGTACAGTGGACTCTATATCCCAGGTAGCACCAGCAGGCCCTGTGGAGCCTGACACACTGCCTGACAAGTATTCCTTGCAATTTGGCTTTGGGCCTTTCGAGTTGCCCCCGCAGTGGTTGTCAGAGACCCGAAACAGCAAGAAGAGGCTGCTTCCACCCTTGGGCAATACGCCAGAAGAACTGATCCAGACAAAGGTGCCCAAGGGCAGGGTGGAGCGGAAGATGAGCAGAAACAACAAAGTGAGCATCTTCCCAAAGGTGGATTCCTAGCAAGGACTGTAAATTTCTAGAAGCAACAGGGAGCTTCTATATTCCTGCCTTCCTTCACTCTGGCCATCTGAGATGTGTGATTTCATTGCAACTCACTGTAGGGTGTTTCTTCCTACATGGAACAAATGCTTTTGAATGAAAGAGAAGTTTAGGTAAAATCAAATATCCTTATTATTGTGGGAGTGTCTATATTTAGCTCAGTGCTTGTGTGCTTAGTGAAGTCCACATTCTTCTCTGAGGGATGAAAGCTGGGCACTTTGGAGCAGGTCTCAGGATAGGTGTTCCATGTGCATTTTCTGGGGATTCATAATTTTCCTGGGGACAGCAGAAACACACAAAGAAAAGAGGTCCATGATTTTAAAGGGAGTAGAGATCCTCTAAGGGTATGGTGTCCAAGTGGGACCAGTCTGTGGCCTGTTGGGAGCTAAGATGTACAGCAGTAGATGGGCAAAGCTTCATCGGTATTTATAGCTCCTCTCCACTGTGGGCATCACCCCTGGGCTGTGCCTCCGGGAGTGTGAGCCTACTGTGAACTGCACAGCTCCGCCTTGGTTTTGCACTCCTCTAAATCATCCCATACCCCACCTCTCCCACTCTTGTGTGTGGAAAAATTATCTTCCACAAAACAGGACCCTTGGGCCAAAAAAGATGGGGTGGAGGCCACTGCTGTAAGGGAAGTCCAAGATAATTATGGTGTGGAGTGGCCAAAAAAGAAGATGCTTAGTCGAGTAACAAATATAAGAAACAGAAGAACCTTTTATATTTGGAAGATAGGGTAATGGGATTGGACAGCATTTCTCTGGAAGCCCCAACCGTGATGACTTTTATTTCCCTGCTACCTGGCATTCTTTATACTGGAATAGGAGTAAGGAATAACCATTTCACTCTGTGTGGCCAGCATGGTGATGGATATGCCCAGGGCTAAGGGAGACTTGTCCTTGACTATCCTGACATTCTCTGGGCCTCCCCAAAGCCCTAGAAAGAGCATCTGAACCTCCAGTCATGCTCAGTGTCAGATGGGAAACACTGTGACACTTCACTGTGATCCGTTCCTTGAACTATGTTTTCTAAACAAACAAAAAGTTTAGAGGTGTGGAAGAAAGTGCGAGAAATGCTCATGGCACTGTGGTCTTCTCCACCTGATCTCACATGAAAGATGCTATGTAACAATCTGTATGAGTAAAATATATTGGAAAAACCACCTTACATAAGTTTTTGGAATTATAAGGTGGTTAGAAATGCAAAGTTAGCAAGAGCTGAGTCTGTTGGACTAGATTGCTAAGTTACCTGATTAGGAAAGGTGATTCTATCCAAAAGACTG
The DNA here is from genome assembly GCF_000276665.1 of Chinchilla lanigera. Lineage (NCBI taxonomy): Eukaryota > Metazoa > Chordata > Mammalia > Rodentia > Chinchillidae > Chinchilla > Chinchilla lanigera. The sequence continues at coordinate 6,736,763 of NW_004955416.1, read as the reverse complement.
GCAAGAGTCAGAATGGCCAGGTGCCCTGTCTCATGTTTAGCGTGGTCCAACTTGGGTTCTCATAGACTAAGATGGACAGAGCAAGAAGATGGAATCACTGTAAACTGTCCAGGCAACACTCAGCCCAGAGAGTTCTTCATTTCCTTCTTCCAGAGTATATAGAGGAGAGAGGGCAGTGTCCTCAGCTCCCTGGTCCCGGGGTTGGCTCCCACATGTGGCTTGAGTCTGCTCTGGAATTGGTCTCATCAGGCTGAATTTCATTCTTACTGAGGGCAAAGCAAGTGCCAGCCTGTTTTTTTTTTTTTTTTTTAGGGTAGTGATGGCGAACCTTGTAGAGCTTTCAGTGATAGCAAACAGCTGTGGCACACATGCTATAGGTTTGCAGCCATTGCTCTAGGGTGTTTTGTTCTTTTTAATGGTACCTCTGGGGAGTCCATCGGTCCCTTGAGCAAGCTTGAAAGGAAGTAGATGTCCTCATAGGCAGATTACCACATGCCAAAGGCAGTGATCCTAACACATTTCCTCCTTTAGCTGTGCTGGCCCCTTGTCCCTTGCAGGAAGCTCAGCCCGTAAGTGGGGAGTTCCCTTTTCCTTCTCTTGAGTATGGTGTCTTGAGACTCCTGGTTATGAGCCCAAAGACCCTACCCCCCAAGTGGGAGTACCTTCCTCTCTGTGTTTGTCGCCTTGCAGTGTAGTTTGCTCACAGCAGAAACAGGGGACCAGCACCTCTCTTGAGGCTCAGCTGCCTCCTAGACCCTGTGTGCATGCCATCTGTCACTTCTGGCCCTAGGAGTTCATGCTGTGGCCCTTCAAGCCTATCTTTCAAAGCTTTCATAATTGTTGCAACTTTATCAAGGAGAAAAACAGCCAGAAAATTTTATCCAGCCTGTCAAATGTAGCCATTTTGGTGTTGTCCTGACAATGTATGTATATATGTATGTATGTGTAACTAAATAAATTCTGATGAAGCCAAATTTGGTTGGGTATATTTCTTATGTACGTTTGAAGCAGATGGGTGACTTCCAACAGATGTATTTCTATACTCTTCAAAGAACAACATTTTAATAAAAAATGTAAAAGCAGTTAAAAAGTTATATGAGCTATGTTTTTTCTTTCTCAACTGATATGCAATCTCAACCTCTCTCTTCCTTCACAATCTCAATGAAAAATATTCAGTTTTCTCCTATAAATGCAGATGCAGTGTTGTACTGCTATTTTCCTGGGTTGTTGGAATGGGAAGAAAACTAATTCCCAAAAGAGAAGATGCAGGATGTGAGCAAATGTTGCTAAGATGGACTGTACCTTGAGTTGGTGGATGGACTGCCCAAACCTCTAGGGGGAGCTGCACAAGGCAGAGTGGTGCAAGGCCCTCTTGCCACTCAGGTGGGATGGTCAGCAGTACAGCAGTGAGGGGTCTGGCCTCTTGTTTAAATCGGACTGTCCCTGTTTAAATCCCGTCTCCATTACTAACTGACTTTGTGACCTTGACCAGGTGAGTGACTGCCATATACCTTGGTTTCTTCTCTGTAAAATGGGGTAGCACAGAGGACAGCGGTCACGACAGAAGTTGCTGGCGCCCTGACTCATTCATCTCTGATCTGATTTTAGCCACATCTGCATGGCGCTTTTCTGACTGTATCCACTCACTTCCTTGTGAGCAATCAAGACCTAGTTTCTCTGCTTTCTGCCCTGGGAGAGCCCCTACCTCTGAGATTAATGCATGTGGGACATGAGAACTGGTGGATAGGGACCCAGCTTCTGCCCTCCTACTGAATGATTCTGAGAGACATCTGTCCTGTTCTCAAGAGGTCAAGCAGAATTGAGACTCTGTTGCTGACCATGGTACCTAAATAACAAGTTCTTGTATTGACCTTTCTTTTTGCCTTGTCTAGCCTTATTCATGGCCTCAGGGATCATCTTCCAAATGCATTACCTAATCAAAGCCCTTGTCTCAAGCTCTGTTTTCAGAGAAATCCAAATGAGACAACCAGACAGCTCATAGGCAGTTATGAGGATTAAATGATCTGTTTCACACAAGTTCTGATGCAGAACAGAGTACATCGTTAACCCTTACATACTACATTCTTAGGGAAGGTGATCAAGAAATTTGTTTGGAATGTTATTTGGAACACTTCGTTAGTTGATGTTTCCAGCAATAATTAATATTCATAATGATGGTACATTGGGGCAAGACATAATGCCAACGGATTGTTTAAATCCCCGAAGAGAGAAAATGTAAACCAGAGAATTTAGTTAAAGGATATTAAAAGAATGTTCAAATTTGCAGCAAACTTACAAGCCATTTCCAAGCATAAATGCAATAATTAATTTACTTATGTCAGTGACATAAGAGTAGGGCAGATGTATAGAGTATCTAAGCACACACATAGAAACCCAAAGTGGCCCGTCCTTACACAGGAAACCCTAAGTTAACTACCCGGTGCCCTGAATTAACATCTGGAGTTCAAGCTCAAGCTGATTCATTTGGAGAGAAAAGCCACTGCCCCACCCTGGATTGATAATGATGAGCTCTTTGCAGACCTAAACCTGTGCACACACTGCTGCTGCTGCTGTGGCAGCAGGTCTAAGCTGCTTAGAGAAGAAAGCTTGGTTTACGCTGAGCTTGGGTGAAGAGAAAGGGCTAATGCTTCACTATAGAAGCTTACCAATGTATCAACATACAGTGGATGATGATAACACTATAACAGTGATTATCCCCACCCTCATGGTTGTAAAAATGCAGCAGGTTTGTGTCACAATGTGCTGTTTTAGAGTTCTATAGCCAAAAGAAAAATGAATAATGGGAAATAATAGGGGAATGTGTAAATGAAAACAGGAATTGAAATCAGTATTAATGCCCATAGCAGCATCAAAGGCTTTTGCATGCAAGGCTTTCAAAATAAATTGAAATTAACTGAGATTTTGTATTCAAGGGGTCTCAGAAGCTAAAATAGCCCTTCTTTTCTAGCCTCAGGTTCCAGCCCATGTTTTTCCTTATTTGTCCCTAGCAGATAAGTTAGTCAGTAGAATAAAGACCTAGAAACCTTCATGGCTATTTATGATTTAAGTGAGTGAATGATAAAGGAATGAATAAATAAGAGATAGCAAGCAGCCCCTGGGGCTGTGGTGAAATCTCTCTTACACATAAGGTGATGAAAAATTTGCTGTCCATACAGTTATTTCTGGTTCTTATTGATTTCCTCAGAATGACTCCTACAGGGGTTAAAGGCATAAACATACAAGGTCTTTGATCCACTTCCTCTTCAAACACCCAAGCTTTGCTTCAATTCACTAGAAGGAGGGAGAGTTTTAAACCTGGAAGGGAAGTTCAATACTGAGAAATATGGCTCCAGAAGTGTGTGCTAGATGTGAAGAATATTTTTTTCCTCTGTGTTGATCAGAATTTAATGACTGCATCTTTCTCCTTTGTACCCCAATTTCTTTTTGTATGCTTATTCATTACAGTCCATACACTAATGCAATACACACAAAGGAAGTGAGAGAATGAATATGGAGTGTATTTTAAGGGAAGAGGTGAGAAAACGACACATGTGGAATTATGATTAAGTATTAACTACATTCCCTATTGCATGGTCAGCTTTTCCATCCCCTATTATTTCCCATTATTCATTTTTCTTTTGGCTATAGAACTCTAAAACAGCACATTGTGACATAAACCAGCTGCATTTTTACAACCATGAGGGTGGGGATAATCACTGTTATAGTGTTATCATCATCCACTGTATGCTGGTACATTGGTAAGGGACAAAATACTTGACACCCACAATTTAAAGGAGGAGAAGTTTATTTCTGACTCACAGTTTCAGGAGATTTCAGTACATCGCTGACAGGTTCCAAGGCAGAGACATCATGGCAGAAAGGCATAGTTTAAGCAGGCTGCCTAATTCACAGCAGCCAGGAAGAAGAGCAGGGGAAGAGTACCTAAGAAGAACAGGTGGTGGTCCATGTATAATACTCACGGCCACGCCTACAGGACTCACACAGACGCACTCACTGTGCACTTTACTAACTGCTAGGCATTTCCTAATCCAATGATCGAGATTAACAGGCACACCTATTCTTCTATCTTTTCTCCTCCCATTTACATGAATTGCCTTAGGAAGAAGACAAGGCATTCACTGTCAGGAAGGAAAGCAAATTGCCGTGAGTCTTCCTAGATACTGTGTATCAAAGTTTAGGAGGACAGAGGAGACTCTTGGGTTTACCAAGATTGTTTTTCGGTAATGGTTATCAAAAATTTGAAGGTGCTGTTGGCTAAAGTGTTACCAAACACTCTGTAATGCTCAGAACAGCCCTCCACCACAGGGAATTCTCTGATCTGAAATAACCAACAGTGCTAAAGTGAAGACACTCTGAATTATCTAAAGGTTTGAAGTGGTTTGAGGAGGGTAGGACTATCTCTGCCCTCTATGAAAAATCTTCACTAGTATTGAGTAGGAGAGAGGAGAAGCAGAAGGAAAGTGATGACAGTATAGATATGTGTACTTTCTGAATAGATGAGCCCAAACGCTGCCTCTCAGGCAAATCCCAGGGAAGCAGCAAATCAAAGACTTGTGCAGTTACTAAGTGGACCTGTATACACCTTACCCTCCAGGCCATGGATCCCCAGTGTATCAGGGTCTACTAGTGGGTCCATGCAGCCAGGGGTATCATAGGTGAACTCAAGAGTGTCATAAAAGAAAGATAAAGCTTCAAACCTAAAGATGCAGGTGGACAAAAAGGATGGATGTCTTAGTGTCAACTTGCTTAGATCACTGGGTATCAAATTTTGTGACATTAAAGAGAGATCTCCTTCTCACCCTCACCCCCACAATACCATGGCATAAATGTGAAAGGACAGGAAATCTTGAAAACCTGAGGTTATTTTCATTGTATTAGAATCTCAAAAGTTAAGTTATAGCTAAAAATAAAGAAAATTTTTTTTTATGCTGCATTTGTGAACTGAAGCCTTTGTTTTGTTTTTTTTTTTTTTTTTTTTTTTTTTTTTTTTTTTGGTTTTTCTACGGTACCGGGAACCGAACTCACGACCTTGCGCTTGCCAGGCAGGCGCTTTTGCCGCTGAGCTAAATCCCCAGCTCCCTGAAGCCTTTGATTTGTATTAAAATCTCAAAGGGGGAATTGGAATTTCAACTTTGAAGGCTTACAATTCTATGGCCTATTATTACTCTACATGAATACATGCCTTATAAACATAGTTCCATAATTTGTTTTGCCTATCCTCTACCAAAAGGCTCTTTCCTTCCTTCTTTCCACTGGTAGATTTCATAGAAAAAATTTGTTACAAATGGCATTATATAATATCCCAGGGTCTACGTAGAATTAAACTCTAACATTCTACCTCCAGGTTGTTTTTCCCAGAGGAAAATTTAATATAAGAACATGAACAATTATGAGGCAAATGTAAGAGGTATATGTCTCTTCCCAAACCCCAGGCTTGAAAGAGAACACTACCACTGTCCCCATTTTTAACTACAGAGGACATCGTGACTACAGATATGAACAAATTGACAATGGAGGTTGTGTTGTAAGAGATAAGTACCTAAAATTTGGTCAGATTTTTCATTGGTTTATTGGCAGCTGATTTTGGGAAGGAGGAGTTTAATACATTCAGTCACACTAATGATCTGAACCTACAGGAGTGCTTTTATGTGAACACATCATAAACTGAGCAGATGCCACTACTCATATCCTGAACACCTACCTCCCTTCCTTTCCAACATCCCTGGCCCTCTGAGTGGACCCTGATTTGAGAAAACGTATCCATGCCTGGTACAGCCCTGGTGACTCCTGTTGTCTGGGAGTATGTATATACTCTGAGTGACTTATCCAATTGAAGGAGGAATTTTTATTCTGTGGATGGTTCACCAGCAAGCTTCTGCTAGAGATGAGTGAAGAAGCATGCAGACTGGAATGCTTCTGGGGGCCACTTTATGTTTGTAAAACAAGATGCTCAGTTGGACTTTCTGTGATGGCTGGGGACTGTGGCTGAAGTCCTACAGCTGAAGACAAGAAGAGCTAAAATTCTCAGTTACATGATTAAGAAGCAGCAGAAAGAGCTCTGCTGTCCCAACTGTCTCCCTGCCCCTCCTCCATCCACAGGCTATATGCAGACAGAAGATATGTAATCAGTACTATCTGGGTCATAAGACATCTGCTCAAGGAAAATGCAAGCTGGCTTTCTTTTCCTCAGCTGGAAATCTGATTAGGGGATGGACTTGCTGATGCATCCTCTGTGAATTTAGAGGTGTGAGAAAGGAATTAGGGTGAGATGGCAGGGCAAAGGAAGGCAGCAGCTTGCATACCAACCATGCGACCTGAAGAGAATGGAGACATTTGCCCAAATATCGAGTTGGCTGTATGAGAACCTCAAAGGGGGCTACTGGCCGATCTGGGGAGAGGCTGTGGGGAATGCTGAGGGGGATTGGAAATGGTCAGACCAGTGCCACCTCTGGCACAAAAGAAGCACACAGTGAGGGTCATTCACCAGGCCTCTGGAGATTCCCACCCCGCCACCATTGTCACCAGTGAAAAGGAAATTACTGTGCAAGTCAAGGAAAAGTCATTTCTTCCTTCCCCTAGTCTTCCTGGTAACGACTCCACAGAGGCAACAGGGAGACCCAGAAGAGGGCACGGTCAGAAAGATACAGTCGGAGTCCGTGCTTGTCATTGTGTGGTGATTTGCTTGGGTTAGAAGCCAAGCCCAAGTTGGGAAAAGGGCCAAGCATTAATTTAGAAGTTGTAGTGCAGCTTCAAACTCTTTAGAATCTAGTCTAAAAACTAGAAAGTGATAGGGTTTGTCTGGGTGACTGTGAAGGAATGAGAAAGGAAGTTTCCATGGATTAATTGCCTGTTTTGAGCACAGATGATACAGAAAATATAGAGACAAGTAACATGTTCTTAATGATGTTTATGAGCTCCTAGACCATATAACCCTACCTCTGAAGTCCCAGGTAAGTGAGGGAATAAATTCTATGTTGTGTGCACTGTTTTATTTTAAAAATAAAAGGAGGAAAACATTAACAGACAGACAGCCTTTTACAAAATAGCAAAAGAACAGTACAGACAATACAGAGTTACAAACAAAGTCATAGGAAATTAACAATGCTTGCTGCATTACATATTGATACCTTCAGAGTGGTTTCTCATGAAAACAGATAGAGACATGCAATATTGATCAATCAAGGACTCATTGACCATTCCTTTCAGCAAAGAAATAGAAGACAGTAGAACAACTATGTTAACTATCCTGTATATACATACATACAAAATTTCTCCTTTCCTTTCTCTTTTTTTTTTTTTCTTCTGGTACCAGGAACCGAACTCACAACCTTGCCCTTGCCAGGCAGTCGCTTTGCTGCTGAGCTAAATCCCCAGCCCCTCCTTTCTCTTTTCCCACATCCCAGTTGCATTTTACCCTTGAGTGTTTCCCTATCATTTCACAATGTCTACCCTTAAGTGTTTTCCTATCATTTCACAATGTTTATCTATACCTCTGAGTTTAAATCAACTCTTTCAAGTTTTACACTAGTGAGACAATGTGGTGCTTGCACATGCAGGTCTGATTTATTTCACTTATGAGTATGGTCTCTAGTTGTGACCATTTATCTATAAAGGCCTCGAGTTTATCTTTCTTTATAGCTGAGTAATATTCCATTCTATAAAAGTACCACAATTTTCTTATCCAATCCTCAGTGGATGGACATTTGGGTTGCTTCCACAATTTAGCAATTACAAATTGTACACTGGTTTGATACAGAGTGTTGAGATGGTCTGCTGAAAACACCCCCTGGAACATGAGCTAACTTATTTACAAAGAAGGATACATATCAAAGTAGCCACTGTTTAGAGATACAATCTCGATTTAAAAATCATAGATTCATCCATTATTTTCTTTCCTGAAATCTATTTCTTTTTGGTTGACCTGTTTTATCCTAACCGAATGAAGAAGATGCACAAAGGCATCATTTGTAGTTCTCAGTGAGAAGATAGTTGATTGACCACACATATCTAACTGTATTCATTCCTGAAATTCCACTAATGCTCCAGTTAAGAGGTCACAAATTGAAAGCCAGACTTCCATAAAGACAAGGAATAGGAGAGGAGGCAAAGCACTCTGGTTCCAGGTAGGCCTACGATACTAACAAATTTTGGAAGCTGGAAAGCAGAGGGGTAGCTGTAATTTTAACAGCTGACGTAAGAAATTCCAAAGACCTTTTTTGTTCTTTTCTTTTTTAAGGACATGAAATATTTCCTAACATTTCCCTGAAGGTATTAAGGATAATTCTTATGCTTTTGTATAGGCTTGTTTTATTATCTGCTTTTTATGGTAGGGGTTTGTTTGTTTTTCCTGGCAATTGGTATTCTTGGCTAAGGTGTTCGCTGCTCCCTGTTTGGAAGTGGAGATGAAGTCGGGGAGCTTGACGGTTGTCTGAGAAGCAATTAGGGCCCAGACAGATCTACTCTTCCGCTCCTCACTACTGGAGCAGCTGCCACTCCTCCAACCAGCACACTTCTGCTCCCACCTGCTAGTACTCTGACACTCCATTTGCTGAACCCAGGCTGTCAGGACTCTCTCCTTCAAGGAGGAGACTAGAAGTGCTTTTCCTGAAGAATCAGACTAGCGCAGGAAGAAGATTAAAGCTATCAATGATAGATATTTCCCAATAGCCCGAACAGCTCATCCTACCAGAAAGCTATGAATCAGCACATCCCCTCCGAACCTCAGCAGTTAAATATTAGCCAAGGAGCAGCAGTCATCCAAGGAAAGTGTCCAGCAGAAAGACTGGTCCAAAACAAACACAGGAAAATAGAAACTCAGCGAAAAAAGAGGACTTGAAGGAAGAAAACTACATTTTAAAACCCTACCCCACTATCTTTAGTGTCCTCAGAGGGACATAAGAAGATACTGCATGGCTTTATGCAGAACACCCAAAGGGCTAGAGGCATGTCTTGGGGGATTTACAAACTTGACTAAAGCCCTGTGGAAATTGAGTTGAGGAAATATCCCAGGAAGTATTGCAAAAAGATGTAGAGAAAAACACAAAGATCATAAAAATCACACAAGGAATCTAGGAGATCCAGTAAATAAATAGTGGAAATTCCAAAAAGAGGAAAGAAACAAGTAAAGAGGAATGCACCATTAATTAAATAATTCAAGCTATTGTCTCAGCACTGAAGAACATTTCTTCATATTGAAGGGGACCATTGAGTATTAATAAAATTGGGTAAATAGCCCTATATCATCATTAAATTTCAAAACAATTGGGACAAAAAGAAGATTCTATAAGTTTTCAGAGAATTTCAGGAGTGAATACAATTAGATATGTATGATCAAGCAACTATCTTCTTACTGAGAACTACAAATGATTTTTCTGTGCGTTTTCTTCATTGGGTTAGGATATAACAGATCAACCAAAAAGAGATAGATTTCAGATAAGAAAATAATGCACTAACCTAAGATTTTAAAATTGAGATTGTATCTCTAAACAGTAGCTACTTTTATATATATCCTTCTTTGTGAATAAGTTAGCTCCTGTTCCAGAGGGTGCTTTCAAAAGATGATGTACTAAGGATGAGGAATCAGAATGGCCTTCAATTTAACAATTCTACCAGCGCTAATGGAATGATGCCTTCAATATTCTGGAAGAAAATTATTGTCAATCTACATAGAATTCTATAGCCAGGCAAACTTCAAATCTGGAGATAGAATAATGACATTGTCCAACATGCAAGTGTCAAAAATCTTACCTCTCATGTACTGTTTTCCTAAAAGCTACCAGAAGATATTCTCCTCTAAAACAAAAAGAAGCTGGGGATTAGGTGTGACACATGTGACACAGGAGAGTGATTTGTTAGAGTAGTTTAATTTAAATAATTCTAGTTTGTTTCAGAATTAATTTAAAACCTATGCAACATTTTGGATAAATATATACAAAATATTGAGTTTAATGAGTTAAAACATTGTAGGACTTGTTTATGTAGTAACAGTTTATGTTCCCTCCACGTAAAAAAGTCTAAAGTTAAAGCAGCATCAGTACCTTTACATCAACTACTTCAAGTCACTGCAACATTACGGAGAAGTTCCTAACTAATTTTAAATTATAAGACTCTATCTTGACATTTGCTCCCTTGATAGCACTGACTTTGCATTTATATATGATGTTTCACTGGAACATAGTAAAACGCAGCCCAGAAACTGTTTATAGGATGTGATATGAGCTCTATTTTGCAGGTGGCAAAACTAGAGGCACAGGTGGCTATATCATTAGTCCTGAGAGATGAAGCAAGTTAGAGACAGCTAAAAACAGTACAGAAAGCATTAAAGCCTCATCCTTCTGCTTGCACCATCCAAAATACTGCCAATCATTATCATGACTATTTTTTGAATAGCCGCTTGGCACATGTTATTAAACTGTACTGGGACTAGATTAAAATCCTGACTGCCTGGCAGCTGCTTTTCTGTTATTTTCCAAATTTCTTCTGCCTCCTGATTCCCCCTGTTTTGTCGCAGAAGCATTTGGTTTAGAGCACATGTTAAGAAACTCTGAAAGGAGTGCCAAGGCTGAGATGGATCAGCTGAGAGTACTCACCAGCACTGTCTTATGGCTTATGTCTTCCTTGCTAATTCCACACTGAGTTTACCCTCAGTTTAATGTAAGAGCCACTGCCATCAAACCACTCTCATCCATTGTTCATGCTCCTGAGGGGCACTGATTGACACTTCCCAGCAAAAATGTAAGATATGGATATGGACAAGATTCACTCATTTACAATATAAATATTATTGTGCTTAATACATACTATTATAATCAAGTATAAAATGTTCAGAATATGGTCCTTGCACTCTAGACCGCTTCAGGGAGAAAAAACCCATGGGAGAATGTAGTAAATGATCAAGTGCTGACAAAAAGTGAAGAAAGAACCTGCAGTTACCTTTCAGTGGGAGAGCATCCTCCACCATGACTTTGTTGATGATGGCAAGGATATTTTTAAATCCAAAAGATTTCTTTTTCCATAAAATGGCTATTTACTTCTATAGTCATAGCATACTGACTCTGAAGGATCTTAGACTAGACATATATCACCCCTGTAATTTAACTGGAAAAATCTGAGGCCCATGAAATTAAGTACCTTGTTCCAAGGGCAAGAACTCATGACTTTTAAAATGCCTAATCTGTACACAAGATGTAGGGGATGGAAGGCAATGCCTTTAATGTCTTTTTCATGAGATTTGAATGATTCAGTGAATAGTAGACTGAAAAGACAAATATTTCTATGATTTTGGTTTTCAATTTTCTCCTTGCTAGTTATTGAGAACCAGTAGGGAACAATTACATAGTTCCCATCCAGAAATGCTTCTGTCGCCTGCACTTTCTACTTAAGAGCTTCATGTTCTACCGACTGAGCTGGCTGAGCTAGACACTTTCTCTTTAAAATGAATGCAGGTTAGGTGCTGGAGAGGATTTATATGACTATCTATCTCTTGCCTTTGTCAGAAACTCCATGCAACTAGACGCGATGAGAAAAATACTAAAAAGTTCACTTGCATAGAAATAGTTTGCCAGATAATTTGACTAAGTGACCAATGAATGATAGACAAATGCATGAATTTAAGTGGACCACTTGTGTAATGTGATCCAATAATTTGGGTCAAGGTAATAATATCTAGATTCACAACCAAAAATTACCCACAATTTTTTTCAAAAATACCATCACCTGTTACTAGGTCTGCAAGATCAGTATTTAATGCTTACTAGTGAGAATTGAACCTGGCAATTTACCTTTCTTTTCATTTTCCACCATAGATTGGATTGTTGTTTTTATTTTTTCTATTTCTGCATGGTAAGCAAATATGTTAGGGAGTTATCTTCCCATTCTTCAATAGATGGGTTGGTAAACTGAGCCTTGGAGCATTGAAGAGACTTATTCTTACAGAATCAATAATAAATGTGAGATACAAATGCAAATCTCATGAAACAAATGAATTCTCAATCTGTTCTATTGTATAGTGCTATACAAATAGCACATACCCCTTGTGGCTTTGCTTGGTGTAATTCTTTTTGAAAGGTTGCAAGAGACAAGACTGCTACATGTCACCACCACCAAGATGTTTCTAAACAGATGATTCTTCTCAGCATGTTGGGCAGATAGAATGCTTTTATGCGATAGAAAGAGTGTTTCAGTTTGGGCTGAGATTCATGAACAGCCTCTTTCCAAAGAGAGCAAGGACTGCTTCACTTGGAGACTCAGAGAATGTCAAAAACTGACAGTAGCCATAAAAACTATATCTACTCCCTTACTGTACTAAATAAAGAAAATGAGGTTGAAAGTGGTTAGAAACTGGCCCTAGGCCATGCAGCTCTTGGCAGGGACAGGATTGTGTTATGCATTCAGGGATGCATAACACAAAAGGATTTTGTATGTCCATGTATGAATTACAGGCATATAAAATATAAATTTTGAATGAAATTAGAGCATTAATTCTGATTTGCCTATTGTGATAAAGTGAAAGGAAAATAAAACAACTTCCATTAAGTTTGAATGATTAAATAAGAACAGAATTTAAAGCAGTAGTCAATAGTCATTAAAATAGTCAACTCGGGGCTGGGGATTTAGCTCAGCGGCAAAAGCACCTGCCTGGCAAGTGCAAAGTCGTGAGTTCGGTTCCCGGTACCGGAGAAAAACCAAAAAAAAAAAAATAGTCAACTCATTCCTAGTCTGACAAACGCACTGCATGTTCAGATAGAAACGTTGCTTGGACTTTCAACTAAGAAGGAATAAAGTGAGATGTTACTAATACTGGATGGTGCTTAGATATTATGGCAACATGACCTACGATGAATGAACAAACCCCTGAGGTTGTTTACTTATTATTTCTTCATCTTTGAGATGTTAATGTTGAGGAAAATAATCTCTACACATTGCTGCTTAAGATCTTGATCCTTGTTTTCTGCTTCCTGGCTGCCACGGGTCGAGGACCTTTCCTCTGCCCTGCTATCCTCTTCCACCATGTCATTTCTGCCTTGTAACCAGCTGACCCTGGACTGAAACCAGAGCCAAAGCCTCTGCTCCTGTAAGTTGGAGGTGGTGGGTACTTTGTACCAGGAAAGCAAAAGTGATTAACACAGAAATTGGCTGACCGTACCTAAACATGTGGTTGAGAAGCCTTTGGAACTGCTTCATGGGAGGAGTTTGGAGATGTTGTCTAACAAAGCCTTGGAATGCTGTAAGCAAGATAGATAGGAGATTCTAGTTGGAGCTCAGAAGCTTAGAGCCCTGATAGAATTGTGGAGTGTAAAGACCATGATCAGGAAGTCTCAGTTGGGAACAAGGACTTCTTGGTATTTGGACCGGAGACCATGTGTATTATACTCTATCAGATAATTTGTCTTCATTTTGTTCATGTCCTGAGACTTTGTGGAAGGCTGAGGTTAAGGATGGTGGACTAATTACTCCGTCAGAGGAAATTCCAAAGCAGCTGAACATTTGGGCTGTGGTATGGGCGCTGCTAGCTGCTTTTAGCTAGATCTACAGTGAAAATAATGAACAAAAAAGCAAATGTGAAAAGTTTGCAGTAAGAAAGGAAGTGCCTGCAAAGTTGGAGCCATGGAGATATTGGTTGCTGAGAAGATTACCATTAAAAAGTAATCCCAGCACTTGGGAGTCTGAGGAAGGAAAATCACTGTGAGTTTGAGGCCAACCTGCACTACAAAATGAAGCCCTGTGTCAAACAACAACAACAACAACAACAACAACAACATCAAACAAACAAAGAAAAAAGAAGCTAAGCACTTTGCAGGGCCTTAGGAAAGATGGCTTGCAGACATCTCAAGAGTCAGCAAGACCCCACCTTTCACTGGCTTAAGGGTGCAAAACTGTAAAGCTGTCACTTGAGAAGAGAGCCTCTGGGTCTCTTGCTAGAGAAGAGCTGCCTAAAGAATTGTTTTCCCAGGATTGATTTCACAGGGCTTGACCATGTAGACATTCAGATGCCTCTGCATCCATGATCCAAGGAAGCCTGACTATTGCCCAAGCTGGCAGGAGACCTTGGCATCATCTGCATGGCTGGTTTTAGAAGCATGTAGTATGTAAGAGTTATAGAATCATGAAGACTTTCATCCAGATTTCAAACGAAGACCTGGGAGGCCAGGTAGTGTGTCCCTAAGAGGGCAGTACTTGAAACTGTGAAGCTGAAGCCAAAAGTGCAGTGGAGACCCCAGGAAGATGGACATACTAGGAATGTGGATCATCTGCAGAGGAAAGATACAGGCAGTGAGTGGAGCCATTGCAAGAGAGAGACCATGCCAGCTGCAGTCAGAAATGCCATAGGAACAGCAGGTAAGCCATTCAGAGGCTCATATCTCATCACAACCTGTCCCTGGGTGCTGGACACAGAGCTACAAGATTTAATGTTTGCCCTGCTGGATTTCAGTCTTGCTTTGGTCCCATTCCTTTCTATTTTTTTTTTTATTTCTTCCTTTAGGAATGGAAATGTTTATCTTGTGCCATTTTATGGGGCAAGAATTTAACTTTCCTTCTTTATCTTTACAGAGGCTCACAGCTAAGAGTTTGCCTTGAGTATCAGAGGAGACTTTAGACTTGAACTTTTCAATTGTTAAGACTTGGAGACTCTTAGAGATAGACTATATGTATTTTGCATAATAAGATGGGCAGGAATCTTTGGGGGTCCTGGGACAGCATATTATGGTTAAGATTTAAAATGTTACCTAAAAGTCTCATTTCAGATATATGCCCCGGTTGGAGCAGGAGGAGGGTCACTAGGGGTGTGATTTGGAGGGGTGTATTCTTGTCCCTGGCTTCTCTCTTCTCCGCTTCCTGGCTGCCAAGGATTGAGCAGATGTCCTCTGCCCACCTTTAGCCAGGCCATTTCTGCCTTGGAGCCAGCCAACCATGGACTGAAACCATAAGCCAAAACAAACTTCTCCTTCTTAAAAAAGATCTTGCATGTTTGCTTTGAAAACATTTCTAACATGTTATGTTAATTGTCTTAACTTTTTAAAATTTTGTGTTAAGTAGAAAAGTTGGCATAATAATAAAGTTTATATGATGTGTACTAAAACAGTATTTTAGTATATAAAGACTCATTTATAATGAAGCAATCACAACCCCTATGGGAGCAAAGAGACCAAGCTTGCCATAGAAGTTATGATTTGTAGCCTGGAACAAGTTTACCAGTGGAGTGAAGCATGAAGCATGACCCCCAGTGCATGGTCAATGTTCAGAGACTGTGGGTTCACCCTAGGGTTGATAGTTGCAGTGAAATTATTAAACTCCTCTCCTAACATTATTCACAAGCTGTGTCCGATCCATTCCGTGGCAGGTACAAAGTGCCAGGAGTACAGCACTGTAATCTCAGCGGGCATCCAGCATGCAACTGCTACCAGCCTTGGAAAACTTCTGGCAACTCTAATTCTTTGTAAGTACAAAAATGCTTCAGGGAATTGAACTTTGGGGCCAGCATTACAAGGAGAAAGCTAAGCTAATACTGACGGAATTCCCTCAGAAAAGAAGAGAAAGAGATTTTTCCCTTTCTGTGAGAATGACTCACTGGCAGAGCTGATCTCTTGAGGGCTGAACTGAGAATGGCCTCTAAGCCCCAAATCACAATGGACATTGATTGATTGCTTTACTGTCTGTCTATCTAAATGTATTCTTTTTAATTGGATTGCTCAATGAATTTTAAGTGCCCAATATGCACTAATTTTTGCATGTATTTTAAAATATATGTATCTATGTCAGTTTACAATAGTAAAACTATCACCTACATCAACATACTGAACAATAACCTTACATATGAATGTTACAGTCTCTTAAATGTGAAATATCTTTTAGTATCTTATTTCTGCCTAATAAAAATAATCATTTATGTTAATTTTAATATTTTCTTGGTGTTTCTCTTTTGTTACTTTTTCTTAGCTTTTCATTTCTTTTTAATTGCAGAAACTTGGAATATGTATATCCTATTTCTGTCCACAAATCAATGACAAACTGACTTCTATGAACCACCATCTGATGTGGTAATTACTGGGTTTTCCAATTTAGTATATGAAACATATCCGCTCCTCTCCAAACTGTGCTTTGGAAATTTTCTTCTTACGCTATCAGTGACTTAATGCACTTGCTAATTTTTTAAAAAAGAGGAATAAAATAGTACCATTTTCTCAGATTAACATTCAGAATGTCTTTACTATATTTGTCCACAGTGACAAAGCACTTTTATCTTACATTCATTTGGTGTAACAACATGTACCTTTATCAAAAATACTATGTGGCAAAATAAAAACTCTTTCTTTGACCAATACATTAAATGTTTGGCATGTACTTCTTGTTTTTGTCTTTGTTTCTTTCAGACAGGGTTTCACTCTGTAGGTAGGTTGGCTTTAAACTTGCTTATATAGCCCAGGCTGGCCTCACATCATGGGGATCCTCCTGCCTCAGCCTCCTGTGTGCTGGCATTACAGGTATGTGCCACTATGCCTGAGGCAGCATGCACCTTGAGCAATTTAAAACTACATAAACTGAAAATTTTAGAAGTAGCTCAGAAATCTATTTTTTTCTTGTAATATTATCACCCTACCTGTAACAACTTTATTTAGCCTTCATGCTTCTTAACTGGTTTTAATGATTGCCATCAGATCTTTCATACAATTGTCTCTCTACTCTTTATTTTTAATTTTTCTGTTACCTGCAATAAATCATTCAGCAAATTTTTAGAGAAGATTCTTGGTTGATATACTGTCTTGGTATCTGAAAGTGTCTTCCAGTTGCCTT
The DNA here is from genome assembly GCF_000276665.1 of Chinchilla lanigera. Taxonomy (NCBI): domain Eukaryota; kingdom Metazoa; phylum Chordata; class Mammalia; order Rodentia; family Chinchillidae; genus Chinchilla; species Chinchilla lanigera. The sequence continues at coordinate 6,719,951 of NW_004955416.1, read as the reverse complement.
CATACAGAGATAGTAACTTGGTGGGTATGTAATTCTTGGTTCAAAATTATTTTCCTTTAAAATTCTGTAGATATTGTTCCTTGTCCCTGACATTTAGAAGGCAAGAGAAAAATCTGAGATCAGTTTGACTCTTACTCCTTTATAGGTAATCTTCTTTCACTGTCTGGATACTTGCAAAATTTTTCTTTATCCTTGAAATTTTAAAAAGACAACAGGATATGTCTAGCATTGCTTTCTGTCCATTAAATTTCAAAGGTGCCCTGAGAGCCATTTGCATTTGCAGGTCCATTTCGTTCTTCAACTTTGGAACTTCAATTAGCTCCTTAATTATTGTTTCAGCTTCATTTGCTTTGTCCTCTCTTTCAGGTACTCCTCTTGCACACAGACTGCATCTCCTGGATGAGCCCACTACTTCTCTCTTTTTTTCTTCTTTTTCTATCTTGGTATCTTTGGCCTCTTCCTCTGAATTCTGTGAGAAATTCTCTTCTTTCGCTTTTACTTTATTTTCTGACCAATCCCAATTACATAGTTCCTTTAACTCTCTAATTTCCAGGAAATCTTCCATTTTCTCTAATATAAGCTTTATCATTAATCATATGTCTTTATTTTTAAATCTAAATTTATCTTTTTAATTTTTTATTTTAATGTAATACAAGTAGATATTTAAAAAGAAAATATAAAAATACTTCTATGAAAAAATAAAACAAAATTTTATAACAAAACAATTAGAGACTATCAGTGACATATATGACATATGCTGTATGTCATAATCTTAAAAGGATAGCTAAAATGTTACGCAAAGTACAACAAATAGACAAAAAAAATTCTCTCTTACAAAAAAGGGACAAACAAAAGGAAAAACCTTTCTTAACACCTTCTATTAGAAGTTTAACACTTTCGAGTTCTCCAAGGGGAGGCATTTTCTCAATTATTATTTAACTCTGTTCCTTTCTTCTGAACTGTGGTATTGCCAAGTTTTAAATAGCTCTTCTTTGCAGTGGGGTTCAAAAATTAAAGTATTTTCAGGTACCAAAGTTGAAGAATCTGTTTTACTATCTTTATAATCAAGACTACATTTCCAAGCCATAAACTAGCTTCATTGCTCTGTGTGTACTAGTGTGTGTACATGCACTCTATGGCTGATTTTGACATATCTCCATAATCTCCTGGAGTCATCTCACCCAGACTGATATTCATGTCATCTGAGCCAGTTAAGGAAGGTCACAGGACAATGGGGTCACGTGACAACGGGTGAACTAACTCTTATTGCTTTAAAAAAAGATTCCAAAGGACTAGTAAACATTGAGAAGTAACAAACTGCTTTTCCCCTTGATTTTTTTAAAAAATGAGGGCATCCCATGGATCAGCATGCAGTTTTGTGTAGGAATCCACAGCAGACAGGAAAAGCAGAGAGAAAAAAGTTCAGAATCAAAACGTGGGAAAGGAGAGTAGTTTTCAGCTTTGAGCTCAATGCAGTGTTCACAAAGGAAGTACTGGATGTCAGCCCCTGTGATGCCTGGCAGCATCATTCCTGTTCACTGTCTGTGTCAGTTACCTTCCTGTCCCGGGACACAGTACACAGTACCACAATTCAAAGGACAGCTTCATTTTAGATCACTGTTTTTAGAGATTCCGGTCTACAGCTGGCTGGCTCCAAGGCAAAACTGGCATGGTGGAAGGGCCTGGCGCAGAGGCAGGCGGGTCACACGGTGGTCAGAAAGCAGAAAAACGTCAAGCCAGGGAGGCAGACATGCCCTTCTGGGCCACAGCCCCAGTGAGCCCCCTCTTCCAACTAGGTCCTGGCTCTTCACTGCACTCAGCTGTGGACTCATTAGTGGATGAGTCCCTTCCATGATCCAGTCCCTCCAAAAGCCCAGCCTCCGACCACAGGAAGCTTTTGGGATATATTCACTGTCTGAAACACAAACCTGAGGTCAGTGGTGTTCACTGTAAGTTCATGGTTCAATCACACCACAGTTGCAAAGGTGCTTGTTAAGATGCAGGGGTTGGGTCTGAACTCCAGAATCTGGGAATGGGGGCACAGTGATGGCAAACCTTTTAGAGCTTTCAGTGATAACAAACAGCCGGCTGGGGCACCTAATCACTAGAAGAACTTAAGAACAACAACATCTGGGAGCCCATTTGAAGATGTACTTCACAATTTTTAAATGCTAACAATGATACTACAAAAAAGATGCTAAACACACACTAAATATAGTGCATTTTACTATGAACAAAACTAAGAGTACCTGTACCAGAGCCTGATTTTTGTTTTGTGGGGCTTCACATACTCCGCTGTCAATTACCCTTCTATAGGAAGTCAGCACTGTGGCTGAGCAGGATTGTTGGGCTGTGGACAGATGCAGTTGGTATGAAAGTGATAACTGGAAGCACATGTAGATTTCTCCTGTGGCTGTCAGTTTTAGGTAAATGTGTGCAAACCATCAGTTTCTCAAAGAGTTAATATTTGAGAAACCAAATACTTGATAGTAGAAATTTTAATGTGTATAAAGATTGAAAAAAATTGGTTTTTTTGAGACTTAATTTTCATATGTCCAATTTGAATGGCTATTTAAAGAGGCACCCAAGCACAGTTCAAACATGCACAATATTTTTGTTCAGTGGTTTCCTGAATTATACCTAAAATCCAAGGAAAGTGAGAGGTTTTTGTAAGAGCAGCCACAGTTTTTTCTTTAACAGAGGACAACCAGCACCATCTAGTGGATCCAAATGGCATACTTTTTTTTGTTTCTTTTTTAATTCAGATGGTTGAGGAGATTGAGTGAGCAGGTTTTGGAAACTTGATTGGCGTCCCATCACCAGTTAGTTCCCCAGTCACCTTGGAAACACTAATTTTTTAATGCTCTGTTTCTTGATGGCAAATCTGCATAATCTTGCTAGTGTATGAGGTTTTTTTTTTTTTTTTTTTTTTTGAGACAGGGTCTCACTGTGCAGTTCAGGCTGGCTTTGAACTCACTATGTAGCCCAGATTGGCCTCAAACTCACAGCAATTCTCCTGCCTCTGTTTCCAAGTGCTGGGATTACAGGCATGCACCACCATGTCCAGCTCTATGAGATATTGTGAAAAGAAGGAGAAGGTATGTTCTAAACATTCAATAAATGGATTTTTTTTAAAATGCTAAGCAGATTCTCAAGAGTGGAAATTGCCCAAAGCACACACTATTAACTGTCCTTTGAAAAGAAATGGATTTAATCCAGTTTGTGGAATATGTGATGTGAGATTTGCCGACATCACTCTCTTTGAATGTTGTTACATTTGGTAAAAACTTATGGTGAGAAAAGGGAAATTGGGGCACTGAGGCTGGCAGTTGGAGGCCAGATGGAATTTGCTGTGGGCCGTTTCTCATTCATTCAAATTTTACTCCACTCAAGAAGATTCAAGAGTAGTGAAAGATTGAAAACAAAAACAAAAACGAGCTCTAAAGCCAACGCTGCCATATGTCACTAACCTGGAATAAAACCAGGGAAATTTCAGCTCAAAATATCTTGACTCTAGAAGAAATTTTTATGAATTACTTTCAAAGGCAAACACTCTACAGATTATGTTTGCAGAGGAAGACTGAACTGTAGAAAACATAGCATAAGAAATACGGCACTTTCTGACTTATATTTGAGTGTTAATTGTTTTGAGCCTGTAACCCTCCATGACTGACACATAAGCACTTCCAGAAATTTAAAAAAAAAGAATTGCTTTCAAGAGACACATAGCCTCTCAGTGCTTTGCAAAATAGAGGCAATCAGCAGGTAACATGAGAAAAACAGAGACAGCAAACAATTCAAGATGAGATGTTTTATGCAACATGTAATCAGTGGGGACTTAGTTTGGGAAAGTTACAAAGAGTGGAGAGAGATGATGTTCCTAGTGAACCTGGATTTTACTTTCACTTGCTTTATGTGTATCAGATGTTGCATATATTTAAAAGGCAACAACAGTGAAAACACCAACAATCCTACCATAGCTCTGCTTTTTCTTAGTTTTCTTTCTCTCACTACATCACCAAGAAATGTGTTGTTTTCTTAATGAGCATCATTTGTCACCAAAACAAAAAAACTGGAAAGAATGTATTTGTTCACGGAAAATAAGTATGGTGGCAGGACCTGGAGATTATGTCTGTAGCTACTCAAAGAGAGCTGCAGGATGGGGAAGCACTGATGTTACCTGACACCAATTTAGCATTTTTTTTTGAGACAGGGTCTCCCTATGTAGTTCAGGCTGGCCTTGAATTCACTATGTAGCCCAGGCTGGCTTCAAACTCACAGTAATCCTCCTGCTTCAGCCTCCTGAGTGTTGGGACTATAGGCTTGCACCACTTTGCCTGGTCAAATCAGCATTTTAACAAGATTTTCTCTGTGATATAGCTGCACATTAAAGTCTGAAAACCAGAGCTTCAGATTAATTTGATTCCAGGTGCAGCTCTGGGATAAATATTTAATGAAATTTCTCCAGGCAATCCTAATGTGTAGGAGAGCTAAGAACTGCAAAACTATACCAATCTCATATTTCAAAGGAGAAAATTATGGCCCACAAATGTATATGGATTTACCCAAGATTCCCGAGTTATCTCATATCAGACTTCAAATACTAGTACCTCTCCTCCTTATTAAAAATAAAGTGCTGTAGTTTGGAGAAATGTCCTCCAAAGGCCTGTTTGCTAAAGCCAGTGGTGTGTTGGGAGGTGGAGGGGTCTTGGGAGTGGGGCCTGGTAGAAGGAGGTTAGAGCATTGCGGGAGTTCCTTTCAAAGGAATACGAGGCCCTGGCTGCTCCTACTCCTGTCCTTGTGCTTTCTGGGTGGCATGAGGTGAATAGGTCTCCTCTACCATGTGCTGCTCCCATCCTGATGGGTATATCACAGGCCCAAGGCTACACGGCTCAGGTGCAATGAACTAAAACCTCTGAAACGGTGAGCCAAGACAAACATTTTCCTCCTTGTAGGTTTATTACCCTGGGTACTCTTTCATAGGAATGGAAAGCTAAGATAGAGGCTTGAGGGGATGGAGGGTAGGGAGTGTAGCAAATATATATAGCAAATGCCTTCTGCAGGAAGCTGTCATCTGAGAAAAGACAGGAAGCTGGGCACAGGGATACTTGAGTGCTGTACTCCAGGCAGAAGCAGTGAGGGGTGTATGCATTTATTTGTAATGGAAAAACAACAAGGAGTAAGGTTCCCAACAGATATTAATCTTTAGGATATAGAAACAGGAAATCAGAACTGATTTACATTCTTAAAATCTTGTTCTCATTTCTCTTCCTCTTCTTCCTCCCCTCCTCTTCTTCATTCTCCCCTTCTCCTCTGCCTGTTGCTCTTCTTTTTCCTCTTCCCCTTCCCCTCCTCCTTCTTCTTCTGTACTATGGATTAAACCCAGGGCTTTGTGATTACTAAGTGTGGGGAGCCACTTCAGGATTGCTTCTAAGCTCAGGGTGTCTGAGGACACCTGAGGATGCTACAGTACTATGTGGGGCAGGTGCACAGGGGAATACACTTCTGTAACCATGACTTGACACAGGCAACTATGTACGTGCTACATGAGTAAGTCAGTATACAAGAATGTAAATATGTGATAACAACCTATGTAAGGGCTAAACAACAGAGACACATGTCTGTCCATCTGTGTGCTTTCTCTTGGGGACCTCACCCACAAAAATACTCCCTTAGCCTTTTGACCCCAACACTAAGCATGGTCTCTACCACTGAGCTACACTCCTAGCCCCTTGTTACTGTTTTTCAGGTGTGGAACCCAGGGTCTCATATATGCTAGAGAAGTGCTCCACCACTGAGTGCCTCTTTTTAATTTAATCTAATTTTAAGACAAGATCTCACTAAGCTGTCCAAGTTGGCCTCACACTTGGTCCTCCTGCCTCAGCCTCCCAAGTAGTTGAGATTTCAGCTGTTGCCATCACATTCCGCAGTCCTTTATTCTTCAAATTCTGCCAACCTCCTTTACATTCTTTACTTGTTATTATGACTATCTGAAGCATTTGTTTAAAAGATAAGAACTATTAATTTAGAAGTGTTCATTAAAAGAATTCTTTTCTGAAATAGAGTCTTGCTATATAGTTGAAGTTGGCCTTGAACTCAAGGCGATCCTCCTGTCTCAGTCTCAAGTGCTGGGATTAGAGGCATACACCACCATGCTCAGCTAGAAGTGTTATAAGGATACAAATGTAGCAAATATCCAAATAATGGAAAACACAGAGAACAATATTGGGTAGTATTTAAGTAATACAACTGTTACCCAACAGAAGGTGGATACAGTTATCAAAGTAAAGAACATTTTTGGGAAAAAAGGAACTGTAGTTTGAATACACTCAACCAGGCCAGCCTAGAATAGTGCCACAGCAAGGACAGGAGAGGTCTTTTTTTTGTTTTTGTTTTTAAATAGGGGATTTCCACAAAGAACAGTTTTGGGAAGCTTTTTATTGGCTGGGAAAAATTCCTAAACTGAAGCTAGGGTACTCCCAGGTAAGAGTTCTGAAGGCCTGCCATACTGCCCTCAGCTGTGTATTTAACTCTGTTGGAACATTCTGTGCTTTGACCTTTAGCAGATGTGAGTACAATCCTCCAGCAATCTCCTGGTTCTCCTATAGGAAGCCTTATTTTGTTTTCTTTTTCTTTCCTTTTTTTTTTTTTCCTTAATGGTGCTGAGTATTGAGCCCATGTTAGGCAAGTAAGTACTCTACCACTGAGCTACCCTCCTACCTCCCTAGCCCACTTTTATATACAAATCTACTAGAGAAATTAATAGCAAAATTTAGCATCTTAAATTGGAAACTACCAATTGAAGGACTTCTACTGAATCCCAAATTCATTTCTTGAAACACTGTTCACTGAATATGTATTAAACATATGAGTATCAATTTATTAGTATTTATTTTATTTGGAAGGAAGATTCATTGAAGCAGACAGGGTCAGGAACAGACACTTATAACATGGCCCCAGATACACACACTGATCAACTAGTTAGATCCTCCACCATGCCTCTCCCAGAGCTCCTGGAAATGTTGGCCTCAACCTCTGATTCAGAGTCTTAGCATTTCTGCTCTTGCTTTCTATTTGACCTCAGTGGATTTCTTCAGTATCATCTCTGTGTTGGCTGTTAAGGTTTAATTCTCCCATGAGAATTAAAATACTTCCATTTTCTTGATTTCTCAATTTTTTTAAAAAGTAGAATTTAGAAAAACAACATTTTCTGAAAAATTGAGAAGAAATTTCTGTACACTAACAACGATGAGGAGATTGGAGCAGTTTCCACTGAGAGGGTGGTAGGACTGGAAAGAGATAACAAAGACTTGATCGTTTAGGACGTACAGACATTGTAAGGACCCTAAATAAAATGGGAGCTACATGGAGCTCTGAACACAGGAGTAATATGGCTTGCTTAGCTGTTGAGAGCATAATTCAGGCTTCTGTATTAAAAGTAGAGTAAGGGCAGTATAGAGGATTTATAAGGTAGCCTACCATGGCCCGCAGAGTCAGGTGTGAAAGAATACAGAAGGGCTGTCTGCTGCTGGAGAGTCAAACAATCCAGTAGAGGTGGAAAACCTGGAGTTCACTGGAGAGTCCTGCTGGAGTCTGTTTTGGGAAGCTGAAAGATCGGCACTGGAAGTCTGAAGAATCTGGGCTAAAAAGGTGAATTCTGCACAGCGAAGCTGGAGACACATCCAAAGGTGATCATGAAGACTGGAGCTCCTCCAAAGACACAGAAGTGACTTTCGTCTCCTTTTCCTTTTTAGTCCATGAAGGCTACAAGCTTAGTGGTTGGTGCTATTCACCCCCCGGGTGGGGTCTTATGTTTTCAGTAAGTTCACCATTCAGTCACACTCAGAACTATGCTAAGCCAATCGGCTGGGTGTTTCTTACTCAAATTGACATGACAGCTATCACAGTCAGGGAAGGGCCTTTGTACAAAAAAACTACAGGTAAATTATTGTAAAAATCTAGGTGAAAGATAACGGCAGTGAGGACCTGAATGGAAGCATGGAAACTGTGAGAAGTGTTTGGATTCTGGATATCTTCTGAATATAGAGCTGGTAGGATATTTGTCAACTATAGAGTGTGAGAGGAAGAAGAATTGAGGATGAATTCACGATTTTTGGTCTGAGCCTGGCAGAATGGAGTTACTATTTACTCAGGTGGATAGGGGTTGGAATGCAGAGGGGCACTGTGGAAAATGACTTTTGACTATTCATGTGTTAAGTCTGAGGTTCTTCCTACACATCTATTATGGCTTGTGCCATAGATGTCCCCCAAAGCCTCATGCAGTCACGGGGGGCAGTCTTTTTAGAGGTGGCTGAATCTAGAGTTTGTGATTGATTCATGGTCCAGTGCTGGGATTAAGGGTGTGAAGACTACACTTACCTAGGGCGGGTATCCTGCATACAATATAAGCGACAGAAAGAGGCTTGTGCCCTTCCCCCTTGTTGCTTTGCTATTTTCTGCCCCACCATGACTGTTCTCCTCTGCCAAGCCACCCTACCTTGGAGACAACCAATTATGAGTTGAAACCTCTACAGACTGTGAGCTAAATAAACCTCCGCTCTTTCAACTTTAGGTGTCATACTTGTCTCAGCAACAACAAAAGTAACTAACACAACATCCAAGTGGAAATGTCAAGTAGGCATAAAGGAGTCTGGGGTTCAGGGCAGAAGTCTGGATTAGACAGAAAAACAGGATCAGCAGCATACAAATGGCATTTACACCAACAAAGTTTTTACAGCTAGCACTGCTGTAGATTACAGCCGTATTCTCTGGGAGGAATTCCTGGACCTATGTCTATTTACTCTGCTGAGTAAGACCGAAGAAAAATACAAATCCTACCTACCTAAATAATGACAGACAGGTCGTGAACATGAGAATGCTTGTTAACGGTACAGTGCTGTTCAGACTCATGCAGCAGACATCTGATTGTACCAGGGATGAGGAAAACCAGCTGCGGGATCCAAGGGAAAGTCTTTATGGACTGACAATAGGGAAACTACGAAAAATAGAAGGTGCAAATAGCAGTTATTAGCCATTTCAGACTAGAGCCAATCTGTGCAAAACTAGTCTTGTGCTGTTGTTGTTTACACAGTGCCCAAGATTCACCAAGCGCCGCACACGCATGATCTCACCAGTCTTGCAAGGAGGAAATAATTATAAACCTCATTTTATGGTGGGCAGAACTGAGCTCAGTGAGGGGAGCTGGCATCAGAGTAATAGGACAAAGCCATACAGACATCCAGAGTCTTCGTTCAGAGGTCAACCTAAATCCAGATATTGCCTTTCCCCCACCAGTCCTCTACCACTAAGGCTGAAGAGACAGCAGGGCGCCCCAGCCCCTCACCCCCGCTCCTTTGCACCAGTCTTGCCTGCCGCCACCCCCAGATCCCATTTCTGGATGGTACAGCCCTGTCCTCACATCGCGAGACTGGGAGTGGCGCTTCTGGTTGCCAGGGGAACAGCGTTCCCGTCTCTTTGGATCGCTCTCTTCTCCCGCCTGTGAAGAAGCTGAGGCGATGGGAAAGGCCGCTCCCTTTCGGGGTGAAATGGGGGCGTTCAGAGTGCCAGCGGCGGACTTCTGTGTTTTCAGTGCTCTGGTGACTGGTTACTAGCTGCGAGTCCGGCCGAAAGGTGAGGGACCTTACGGAGACCGAGGACCGGCGGCCGAGTGGGCGGAGTCGTGTCTGGCTGCGTGCGGAGGGCGGGCTGCCGGGAGGCGGGCAGGACCAATAAGAGGGCGGAGCGGACTGAGGGGGCGGGTTTAGCCCCATAGGCGATTTCCAGTACCTGACTGCAAGAGTTCCCAAGGTTAGGGCTCCACCTTTCCGTGCCTTCTAGCCACTAAGGTCTATAAAAGATGGCCAGTATACCTCTGACTACAGACTCAACTTTTCTCGTACCTAAAAGAATGTCAACCAAACTCACAACAGAAACTTTTGGACGTCTGTCAGGTTGGCAAAGGCGAAAAGGCTTTGCCGAGAACCAGATTGGCGCCAAGCCAAAGAGGGGACACAGGCACTGTTATGTCAACGAACCCCGCGGGTAGAAATGTAATTTGGTATAATCCTTTTGGAGCACAGCTTGGCACACTGCCAAACTAGAAACACAGGTGTTCGTTGTTTTTTGTTTTTTGCTTTTGTTGTTGTTGTTGTTTTTTCCGGGGAAATCAAACTCAGGACTTTGCGCTTGCCAGGCAGGCCCTTATGCCACTGAGCTAGAGCCCCAGCCTTCACAGGTGTTCTTTGATAAAGCAATTCTGATTTATCTTATGGATGTAGAACTTAACTAAAGGTTGACACAAAGATACTAATTTAGAATTGAGGTATTATCTACATATGGCAAAATTCACCTTTTCAATGTACAGTTGTCTGAATTTTGACACAGGTAATTACCATCACAACCAAGACAAAACCGTTTCACCCCCCACTCCCTTCCCCTAGTACTTTTGTTAACACTGCTGCCATTCCAACCTGGCAGCCATTCATTAGATTTCTGTCCGTACAGTTTGCCTATTTTAGCATGTTATACTGGTGGAAATAAACACCATGTCACCTTTTGAATCTAGCTTCTTTCAGTTTAATCCAGTGCAATTGATACTCATCCAGTTCTGTGTATCAATTGCTTGTTACCTTTACTGCTGATGTATTGTGCTTTGTAGTTGTTTGCTTATCCATTCACTAGAGGAGTGGCATTTGAATTGTTTCCAGAGTTTTGGGCAATGCTGATTATAAGTATTCAGGTATAGATTTTTATGTGAATACGATATCAATGTAGGTACATGTGTAATTTGATAAGAAACTGCCAATAATTTTGCAAACTGGGTTTTCCATTTTGTATTCTCATTGGCAACATAGGAGTTCTGGTTGTTCCCCAACTTGAAAGCACTGGGTATTGTCAGTTTTAAAAAAATTAATTTTCACCAAATAGGTGTGTAGTGGTATCATTGCGGTTTTAATTAAAAACTTTCAGAGGACTACTGAGGCTGAGCATCTTTTCATGTGTTAATTTTTCATCTCTCCATCTTCCTGGGTAATATGTGTATCTACAACTTTGGTTTTCTTATTAGCGATTCTTGCTGCTTTTTTATATATTTTTGAATATAAGTTGTTTGTCAGAGATGTGTTTTGTAGCTATTTTCTCCTGTCTTTGGATTTTGTTTTTCTTTTACTGACAATGTCTTTTGAAGAATACAAGTTTTAAATTTTGATGCATTCCATTTGATCAATACTTTCTGAATCATGTTTTCCATGTTACATCTAAGAAGTCTTTGCTTAATCCACAGTCACATATTTTCTAGACATTTTGTAGTTTTAAGATTTACTTCAGGTCTGATACTCATATTTGGTAAATTAAAAAATTGCTTTTACTAGCAAATTCAACATGAGTTGGTTAGAAATGCTATGTCTATGTACTGGCATGTTATGCTTCTGTTTGAAAGAATGAAGCATGTCTGTAAATGTTTATATAGAAAAAAATCTTTAAAATATATTGCATGTGAAAAAGAAAGTTGCAAAACACCAGGCTATTTATGAGCATTTGTGCTGTGGAGGGGTAGGTTAGTATAGCTAAGATAACCATACTACTAATTTCCATTAGCTCATGGAAAGGAACAGTTAATGTTTATATTGATTGAGCAATCTTACATGCCTGTGTCTGGTAATCTGAGCAACTGCTTTGAAGATAACACTACACAATATAATAACCATTATTAATTTCCTATCATCTTGTTTTGAAATTCTGTATCATTTTTATTGTTTTTATATTACCTTTAAAATAAAAACATTGTACTAAAAGTGAAAAAAAATTAACATTGGTTCTTTTTTTTTTTTGGTTTTTCTCCGGTACTGGGAACCGAACTCACGACCTTGCGCTTGCCAGGCAGGCGCTTTTGCCGCTGAGCTAAATCCCCAGCCCCCAACATTGGTTCTTGAGGGGAATTTTGACTTTAAAAACTTTTACATTCTTCTGTATTGTTTGATTTTTGTTTCTCCTGGATAAATATTCCTTATATAATAAAAATATGTATAAAGTAAATATTTTTTAAATAATAATTTTGAAACACAGAGATAAATGAAATAAATAATTTTTAAACACAGAGATAATGAAAAGAAATTAATTCTCCACTTTTAGGCTTTCTGTTCTAATTACCAAGCAGAGGAAGACGCATTTTCTTTTTATTCTTTCATTCATCCAAAAGAATAAAGTTATAGTCACCATATATTTCCACTTGGGATTTAAATCATCTGTGGAGGTGCATTTCCTGCAGCCTCTTTGAAAAGATTTTAATTAATCTTGGTTGAAGTGAATGTCATGAAATATGAATGTCATGTGTTAGTAGTGATTTGCTGTCATGTATCTGTATAATTAAATATCATCAAGTAAATACTAGTCTGTTTCCAAAATATTTTAATATCATAAGGAAATGCTCATCATCTAATGGTAGGTGAAAAGGAAATGAGTCCAGTTTTGTTGAAAAAGGTACAGAGAAAATACTGAAATGTACCAACAATGAATAAATTAAGATAGTAGAATTTTTAATTTTTAAAATACTTTTCAGTAATCCTAGAACTCTTTCTATAATAAATTCTTTATTTATGAATTCAAGATATCCATCACAGAAAAACAAACAAATACAGGTTAGTAAAAGGCAAAAGAAGACACAAGAATATGCACTTTGTGTCCTTGATAAGAAACTGCCCACAGTTTCATTTGTTTTGGTTTTTTTGTCTTTTCTTCTGGTACCAGGAATCAAACTCATGACCTTGCGCTTGCCAGGCAGGCGCTTTGCTGCTGAGCTAAATCCCAAGCCGCCCTGCCCACAGTTTTGCAAACTAGCTTTTCCGTTTTGTATTCTCACTGGCAACACAGGAGTTCTGGTTGTTCCTACCACTCTTACTTTGCTGATGTGTGATCATTTTGCATGTCTCTTACTATATATTCACTGAATTAGAGAAATTGGACTCTAAGCAAGATTATTGCTGATTTGTATTCTTCTAGCCTGCCCTTCTCTCCCTTCCCCTCCCCTCTTCTGCTGTCTTCTCCCCTCCCTTGCCTTCGTCTTCTCTCTCTTTCCTTTTTTTCTTTTAAAAAAATTGTTAGCATATTTGAAGTACCTAACAGTTACATTCATCATGGAGAATTGGTACATGTACATAGCACATCTTTATTTCTTTTCTCTCTTTCTTTTCCTTTCCTTCCCTCCCTCTCCCTTCATCTCTCAGTCCCCTTCCCTTTTGCAAAAGTTCTGTCTCCTTGGTCCCTTTTATCTATCTTTTATTGCTGTTTATTTCCTTTATGATTCCTTCCTTCTATCTTCCCTCGTTCCCTCCTTGCAATATACATTTCTTGTTTATTCCCTTAGCCAGTCTTCTTTTACTTATTGATTGGTAAGCGCTCCTTAAATATATACATTTATTAATCTTTTGTATGTAATCTATGTTGAATGTATTTTCCCCAGTTTCTCAGGTGCTTTTTAATTTCATTTAGAAGTCTTTTTATGTTTGAGATTCATGAACATTAAAGTTATGTAATCAAATTATTACTCTCCCTTTGATTTATGTTCTTGGGGTCATGCTTAGCAAGTCATTTAATTCCATCATTAGACAAATTATCTTTGTTTTCCTTCCAGTTCTTTGGAGATTCAGTATTTTACATTTATTGATTTTAAAATTAGTTTTTATTTTATTTAAGTATTGTGGTAAAAAATATCAAATTGTACTATAACATTTACAATGGAGGGAAAATACGGTAATTCCTATCTTATTCCTCAGAGGCAAACATCTTGTACTCTTAACTAGTATGTTTATTTAACTATTATTTGATGTTATCAATTCTGAATGTTCTCCTTGATTCCCTGATTTGAAAGGTTAGGTTTTTTGTACTCCCTTTCCTTTTGCACACTCCTTCCCACATACACTCAATTAAGACACAATATTTGTGTAAGATAATTACTTATTGTTTGAGTTCTGACTTATACAGTGCTTTATCTTTCTTGTGGGATTTCTGTATGACAATTGAAATTTCTTCTCAAATACTCAGATGTTAATCTTTAAGATCCAGTTTCAATGCTTTCTATCCATACTTTTTCCACAAGTGAAATTAATTCAAAGATCATCTGTCAATTACACTCACCCTTCCCAGGAACTGTATTTAATTTAATTCACTGTTTTCAGGGGAGAACATAGTAGAGCAGACTCATTCTGAAAGCAGATTGAAAAGCTTCTGGAGCCTTTGAACTGACCCATGCCTTTGTGCCTCTGCCTTTCTTGATGTGTATTATGTCGGCTCTGCACTTGCCTCTGTCTCATTGCTCCCTCTGTATCCTGCAATACGTCTCCTTGACAGCATGCTTCATATGCTTAAAAGACATTTGGCCTTTTGGTGACTTGTGCTTCTCGGTTGTGATGTGACGGGCCAGGGTGATTCATCATCCCACAATAATAATGTCAGTGAGCCCAAACTCTTTGGCAGAATGTGAATAATGTTGAGATCAATGCCTTTTTCAGTTGCTGAGATGGAAAGAGTTGACCTACTTGTTGCTTAAGTGTCAGCTTTGGTACACTGAATGATTGGAGGCTGAATCATATTATCCCTTTGTGTTCCTAGGAGGAGCTCAGGTTGGTAATGTTTGTGTTTCGTCCTACGTCCAAAGCCTCTCTGGACTCTGCATTTGTGGCTCACAGACAGACAGAAAGAAAGATGACTGTTACACTTTCAAGGGTGCAGGCAGTTGTCCTTTGTTCTGAGAGAAATGATTTAATATATAATTGTAGGGATTAGAAAGGATTTGGTGGAAGATGTCCATTCACATGTAAAGCTGTGTATTTAGAGGCCCAGAGCTAGACTTTTCCTGTTTCTTCCATTTTACTCAGCATCCGCATTACTCCATCATCACTGGAAAAGTCTGGAAAGGTCCTGACCAAGAGCACAGTTAGGAAGGATCAGGGTTCTTGCAGTGCTCATGATCCCCCTACAGTCTAGGTCATCACTGTGCAGGATTTCTTGCTTTAGACGACAGCACCAGGAATAGGCTAGCCAGTGTGAATGGGATCATGTGAGAACCAGGGAAGGAGACTGGCAAAGGGCAGCCAGATAATGAGTCTGTAGGTTTTGGTCTCTTGTGTCTGGTGGCAGAAGTAGAACCATGGGTTTTAGAAAGGGAGGGCTGATCCAATGAGAGCTGTGCCCTAGAGATGGGTGTGCTTTAAAAGTGTTGTAGGAGGGAGGACAGAGAAGAGAGGAAGCAAAGTAAAAAGAATTAAGCTGTGTTATGTACATGTACGAATTCCCAGTGATGAATGTAATCATTATGTACTGCAAACATGTAATAATAAAAAATTTTTAAAAAGCAATTAAAAAAACAGAAAAAAA
This sequence comes from Chinchilla lanigera, assembly GCF_000276665.1. NCBI lineage: Eukaryota > Metazoa > Chordata > Mammalia > Rodentia > Chinchillidae > Chinchilla > Chinchilla lanigera. The sequence continues at coordinate 6,704,582 of NW_004955416.1, read as the reverse complement.
TGGGGCATAAGGCGATGTTGGAAGAGAGTTGGGAGAGAATCTCAGACTAATGTCGAGCCAGAGCAGGAAAGGAAAGATGTGATTAAGATATACAATGAATGTTAAGTTTAGAAGTTTATTACAGTAAAGACACATTGCCATTAATATGCCTCAAAATACTTGCCCACCCTTACACATTTATCTCATGGCTCTTGCCACTTTCTGAAGCTGTTCTGGAGGTCCTTTTTTGTGAGTGCCTTTATGAGGAGTGTTAAAAAATGTGATTGCTGTGATTACCATCCAACAAAAGGGGAGGCTTGTGAAACATTACAGTATGTCTTTATCTGTCTTGTTCACTGGATCTGGTACCTTGTGGCTTCCTCAAAGTAAAAATGACCAAGAAAGTTTAGGGTTTTTAATGAATACAGGACATCAAGGAGCCATGACAGCACAACCAGATACTCACAAAAGAAGACTTCCAGAACTGCTTCAGAAAGTGACAAGAATGAGTGGATAAGTACATTTAGAGCTAGAGGAAGCTCTAAAACACATCAGTGGTATTTTGAGGGGGACCAATGGTAACCTGTCTTGTACTGTAATAATTAAAAAAATTAAACATTCACTGTATTTTTCAACCACACTGTATAGAATAAGGAAGGTAAAACCACAAGAAGGTCGAGGGAAGGCTTTAGCAAATGATCAACACAAAGTAGACCTTTGTTGAGAGACAGAGGAAGAAGACCCATGACACTTACATGTTTTCTCCTGTAGGTGCAGGAAACCAATGAGATGATGTTCCTTTCTGCAATGTCTTTTAGCTCCTTTCCAGGCGGTATGTCTTGTACTATGGGGAGATAACATCAAACAGTCCATGTACTCAAAAACACTTTGGATGAAGTTGGGGAGCCCTCAAGTGTGACTTTTGTCATAACATGATACTTAAAACAAGGCTCTGAGTACTTAGATATAAACACTAACACATCATTTAAACATCTGAGTTTCTAGCTTCTTAATGCTGCTGTTTGTTTTAGGGTGTCAATGGATATTATAAAAGGAAACCTAGATAAAATTTCAAAACCAGCCTCAAGTTCAAGGACACGTCCTGGAAGCAGGAGTTCAAGTGCTTCTTTAGAGGTGCTCTCGCCAGAACCAGCACCCTGCAAGGTAACTTGCTGCTTAGAAATGAATTGACCACCTCCTTCTCGTTTCTGCAATTGATGAAACTAGGGCGGTTATTAGCACTCTTTTTAAGTTTCCTCTTCAGAGAGTGTGCTCAGGGATCATTTACTGGTTTCTTGGATTGTACTCTAGATTGTTTAATATGAAGTGCTCGTTTTAGAAAAAAATTATTTTAAAGAGAAAAAAGTAAAATAAAATTTCAGAATGAGATAACAGAGTAACAATGGTTCATACATTGCACATGGTTATCTTTCAATTACTCAGAGTACAAGACACATGCATTTAATTGTCCAAATGATAGTAGCGCACACCTTTCTTTTCAGTGAACTCAGAGAAATTAGTAGTATAGCTATCTCAACTATCTTGTGTATGTGTGTGTGTGTATTTTTTTCGCTTTTCCCTTCTTTCTTTTCTCCTTTCCCCCATCCCAGTTTCTCTTTCCTTTTGAATGGTTTCTTCCCATTTTACAATATCTATTGTACATTTTTGGTCTTATTTAATCTTTTAGCTTCTCATATTAGGGAGATAATATGATGTTTACACATGTGAATCTGGTTTATTTCACTTTTGAGTATGGTCTTGAGTTGCATCCATTTACCTATAAAAATTTATCCTTTATGGCTGAATAGTACTCCATGGTATAAAAAGACCACATCTTTTTTATCCATTCCTCAGTTGAAGGGCATTTGGGTTGTTTCCAAGATCTAGCTATTACAAATTGTGCTGCTATGAACATGGGTGCATGTATGTTGCTGTGTTTTTAATTATTCTGGGAAGATACCCAGAAGGAGAGTAGGTGGGTCAAATGGGACCTCTACTCCTAGTTTTTTGAAAAATATCCACATTGATTTCCACAGTTGTTGCATCAGTCTACAGTCACACCAACAGTGGAGGGTTCCTTTTTCCCCACACTTCTCCAACATTTGTTATTGGTTGAGTTCTTGATGCTAGCCATTCTTTCTGGGGGTGAGATGAAATCTCAGTGTTGTTTTAATTTACATCTCTTGAATGACCAGTGACGTTGAACATTTTTTCATATATTTATTTGCTGTTTTTATTTATTCATCTGAGAAGTGTGTATTCATCTTAGGTGCCCATTTTTGGATTGGGTCTTTAAATTTTGGAGGTCTTATTTTTTTGAGTTCTTTATATGTTCTTGATAGTAATACTTTGTCTGAGGAACAGCATTTTTCCCCACATTGTGCGTTGTCTCTTTACTCTATTGGTGGTTTCTCTTGCTGTGCAAAAGCTTTTTAATAAGATGAGATCCCAGTTGTTAATTCTTTGTGATAGTTCCTGTGCAGTCAGGGTTTTAATCATAAAATCTTTGCCTACACCAATATCTTGAAGAGTTTTACCTATTCTATCTTCCAGCAGATTTAATATTTCTGTTTTAATACTCTGTGATCCATTTTGAATTTAGTTTAGTGCATGGTGAAAGATACGGGTCCAATTTTAATCTTTGGCATGTGCAGACCAGTTTTTCCAGCACCATTTATTAAAGAGGTTATATTTCTTCCAGTGAATGTGTTTGGCACCTTTGTCAGAGATAAGGTGGCTGGGTGTGTCTAGAGTAGTTTCTACATCTTCTATTCTGTTACATTGTGATCTTCAGGTCTGATTTTTTGCAAGTACTATGCTGTTTTTATCATATTAGCTTTATAGTATAATTTCAAGTCAGGGATCGTGATGTCCCCTGCCTTGCCTTTATTGCCCAGAATTGCCTTTGCTGTTCTAGGTCTCTTCTCATTCCAAATGAATTTTAGGATTATTCTGTCTAATTCAGTGAGATATGCTGTTGAGGTTTTGATCAGAATTGCATTAAACAGTTGTAACAGTGTAACAGTTTTGGAAGTATCACCATTTTCACTACATTGGTTTTTCCTACCCAAGAACAAGGGATATCTTTCCACTTTCTGATATCCTCTTCAATCTACTTTTTCAGAGTACTGTAGTTTTCAACATAGAGGTCTTTTACTTCCTTTGTTAGTTAATTCCTAGGTATTTCATTTTTTTTGGATGCTATTGTGAAAGGTGTTTCCTTAATTTCTCTCTCAGTGACTTTGTCGTTTGTGTCCAGGAATGCTATTGATTTTTTTTTTTTAAAGATAAAAGGAGGGAAACATTAACAGACATACAACATTTTACAACATATCACAAGCACAATACAGACAATACAGAGTTACAAACAAAGTG
>NW_004955416.1:6697199-6697973 GCF_000276665.1 Chinchilla lanigera | reverse complement strand
TTAAGATTCTGTCTTGTGTTGAATTTCTGGAATCTTGACTACGATATGCCTGGCTGTAGATTTTTTTGATCATGGTCAATTGGAGTTCTTTATACCACACTTATGATATGTATGTCAAATTCTTTTTCCCTACCAGAAAAGTTTTCTGCCATGATATCTGTGAACAGGTTTTAAAAAAAAATATCATTTGTGCTATCTCATGCTTTTTCATTGCCTCCAATTAATCTTAAGTTATTCTTCTTTGCCTCCTCTAGCTACTGCAGGATTGGTTTCTCATGACCCCTTGCTATTTTTTTGGAAATCTTTGTTTTCATGATTGTTAACCTCAAGTCTGGTTTCTATATCTGAAATCCTGTCCTTGGCTTAATTAAGCATTGGCTTAATCTGCTGCAGATATTTTCAATGAAATTTTTATTCTCCTGGATATCTGCTTGAATCTTCCTTATGGATTCTGTTTTTTTCCTATGCTGAGCATTCATGGCTTCCATAATTTTCTTGAGCTGCTCTTTTTTTTTGTTTGTATATGCTCTAGAGTCACTAAGCGTGGTTTTAATTGTGAACACCATTTCTGCAGTTAACTGAGAAATTATTTCTGATTTTATTTATTCTAGTGTCTCATTCAGTTGCTTTGTTGTTGCCACTTCAGAGAGGTCAGGTGGGTGGCTTTCGGATTGTCCCACCTCATTGCCCCCTGGGTTTGTCTTTGGTGAGCTGGATGTCTGGTGTTGCATCTTGTTTGCATGTCTTCTCATTTTCTTTTCTTTCTTTTTTTTT
>NW_004955416.1:6687702-6694589 GCF_000276665.1 Chinchilla lanigera | reverse complement strand
TCCCTTTCTTTCTTATTTTGAGTGTGGTTTATTTTTTCCTTTATAAGGAAGGTTTTATTCCAGTATGTACCCATTTATATTTACTATGAAAAAGCATCAGTATTTAAAAAAATGGTCAGAGGTTTTGTGGTATATATTTTATAGCTGTATTTCCTGGTCATGACTTATTTTTCTAGACTAGTTATCTGTTTTTCCTTTTTAAAACTATTTAATCTTGATTTTGATTTTAAAAAAAGAATTGGTTTCCTCATGTGTGATACAGTACAATTTATTCCTTTTCAGGTTGTAGGAAAAAGGTTTTGAAACTTATGGTGAAAAAAATCTCTGCCAATTAATGAATACATACTAATTTTTAAAAAATTTATAGACTAAATTTTGCTTTCTAAGACTGTTAGACATTTTATCTATCATGATTTAGTATGAGAAGTAGCACTGTAGGTATTCCTAGCAAAAAGGGATTGGATAGAAGAATCCATTTCCTCCAAATGAACAGAAGGCCAGCAGGAAAGGGAGTCTGGAGACAGGTCCTCCAGGTCATACCAGTGTGATTATAACTCAAAGATTAGAAAGCTACTCCTGTTGCTGCTTCTGGAACTGCCCCAACCTCTAAGGACCACAGAATTAGTGACTAAACATGCAGAGATGGCCACTTTTACTATATTTTTCCAGCTTCCTGTCAGAAATTTAGACATCACTTTTGCTTTCAATTTTGGGAGCTTCATTCTACTGGGTTTCTGTCCTGGGCCAGGCCTAGAAATACTTGCCCCCCTGAGCTGCATTCCTAGCAGTTCTTTTCCAGCACAACTGGTATTTTCTTTGTCCCTGAGATTTGTAAGGGGATTGCACATTGCTGTGTTGGAGAGAAAGCTTGTGGGCAGAGGAGCACAGTGAACCTTCCAGTGATGGAGCCGAAGGGGCTGAGCAGAGGGATCTGTCTTTGAGAGGGCCAGGGGCTGCTTTGGGAACTCACCTCTCCCTTGAGCTGTGTTCAGTTCTCTGTGGTTCTCGCTGCTATGCAATGACCTCAGAACCCCATGACCCTTGTTTTCTCCTAATCCAGCCATGGCTGGCTTTTCTTTTTCCTCTTAGGAAAACACAACTATGCCAAACTGTTTTTTTCAAAATGAACTTTGCTAAAATGTAAAGGGAAATGAAAATAAAACAGAAAAATTGAATAGTGTAAAAATAACTAAAGTACGTTATTCTGATTAGAAGACTCATTAGAAGCATATCGCAACTCAAATCACCACTTTTCAGCTGTTCAGGAGTCATATGTGGACAGGCTAGTTCTAGATCTTGGACGGTCTGTCTGGGTGTAAACTCAGAGTGGGATCCGTCATTGGTCATCCCCAGAGCCTGGCAGGCTGGTTGAAGCTTTTCTCCAAAACTGCTAAAGATTGCTAAAGAATGCAATATATTTGGTGTAAATGTTATTAAAGTTAATTGTGTATTTAAATTACATTTATTTAAAAATTTATATTTCTAGGTACTTTAATGCAAGTGTACATATTTGTATCTGTCTCCACATATGCTTCATTAGTGTTAAATATGAAAGTTTAAGGAAATACATTATTTTTTGGAATTTGTCTTGAAAATTATTTTTAGGTTGAAACTGAAAGCAAGTTAAATTCTGGTAAAGAGGACCACTCAGAAGGCAGTAATGCAGAGGAAAGGAGAGACAGTAAGGATGATGAAAGCACAGACTACTCTGGGAAAATAAAACTGTCCAAAGAGGGATCAAATGAAGATCTGAACTTGGTTCAACATCAGATAATCCCTAATTCAGGTAAGATAATCACAAGGTGATTGACTAATGTAAGATGTTATATTCAAAATATTAGAATTATCGATGCTTTTAATCAGCTAAGTAGAAATAATACATCTGAAACTGTACTTTTGTGAGAAATCACCCATTTTTACACTATTGAGTCATTAAATACATTTACAAATGTAATAAAACATGTCATTTAATAAAATATTAAAATATTATTTTAATTATTTTACATTAATCAAGTAGGGAGAATTATTACATTCTATGGCATGATGTCTAAAATTGGACAATAGAATGTACCTCTCATTTATAAATGCTCTTTTAGAGATAATATCACCAAAATGAATAGCACTTTGATTCTTAAAAGCTACCTTTTTTCCTTTCCAAGATATTAAGTGAAATCCAGTCAGACTGAATTCGAAGAGTAGCTCTCCTACATCACTGGCAAAGCTGTGGGTATGAAAGTGGCTCTCAGACTCTTTAAGGACCTCATTTGCTTAAGAGCACTGAGATTCTGTTTGCCTTCTTGCCCACTGCTTTGACATTTGCACCAAGGGTACAAAAGTAACAGTGGGCAGAACTTCTGGTGCCTTAGCAAGGATCAAGACAATGGCACCAAATTGTGCTGGAGGCCATCGTGTTCTTTGCAACCAGGCACTGACAAGAAAAAAAAATAGTGTCACTCATGGTTGTTCTTGATGAAGCAGGAGAAGATACTAATTTTTAAAATCTTAACCTTATACACATCATCTTAGTATTCTGTAGGGCAAAAGAGAAAATAGATAAAAAACAATTCTGTATATGCTGAAGTATGAAGATTATCTTGAGGGAAAGCACTTATGTGATAGCTTGAGAGCTGTGCTGGCCACTTTTTAAGGGAATATCATTTTTACCTGAAACAACAGGCAGACAAACTATTGTTATACAGACTTGGGGATCTGGTACAACTTTTTTAAAAGATAGAAAAGATAAAGTGAGCCTTTTACTTCAGGGAAAACTAGTGACAATATTTGCTGTTAATGATAAAATTTAAGCATTAAAATGAAAGTTAGAAATTTTGAAGATTGTGTGTTTCATTGTGAACTTGATAGAATTCTAATACTTAGACTTTTCTTATAAAAATTGGTAGTAATACTGTATTAAAAATCAGATTTTTGATGATGTATGATGCAGTGTGTTCAGACCTACTTTGGAAGTCTGCATAATTCTGTTAACCACTATTTTCCAAGTGACCAATGCAGGGTGAAAGATCCATTTATCATGAAAGATGATAGATTCTTGGATTTTAATGGAAAAAAATTAAAAATATCACTGAGAATGATGACATTATGACTAATTTTAAGAAGTTATTCCTATCAAATTTTGGTGTAATATCAAAGAAAAACATCCACTTACCCAAATAGCCTATTAAATTTCTCTTCCTTTTCCCAACTGCATATCTATTTAAGCCCAATATTCTTCATATATTTCAACCAAAGCATCAAATTACAATAGATTGTACAATGAGAATGCACTACTCTTATGTTAATCCAGATATGAAAAATTTAGAGCAGTGCCACTTTTCTCATTAATATCTTTGGAGAAGATAGTTATTTGTTGTAAAAATGTGATGTTTATATTAACATATAATTGGAAGAAACATGTTTATTGTTTTACATTTCTTTCTTTCTTGCCTTTCCATCCTTGCTTTCTTCCTTGCTTCCTTGCTTCCTTGCTTCCTTGCTTCCTTCCTTCCTTCCTTCCTTCCTTCCTTCCTTCTTCCCTCCCTCCCTCCTTTCCTCCCTTCCTCCCCCCTTCCCTCCCCCTCTCTCTTTTTCTTTCTCTCTCTCTTTCTTTCTTTCTTTTTTTCTTTCTTTCTTTCGAGACAGGGTCTTGCTATGTAGTTCAGGCTATTCTTCACTCACTATGTAGCCCAGGCTCACCTAAAACTTGCTGTGATTCTCCTGCTTCAGCCTCCCAACTGCTGAAATTACGGCATATGCCACCACCCCCAGCAGTTTTGATTTCTATTGTGGTAACTGTGAATAGGTATAACTTATGTATACAAAAATGAATTTTGACTTTCAATAATTTATGAAACTATAAAGATGAGCTGAGATAAAAGTTTGAGAATTGCTGATTTAGAATGTGTTTTGGATGAGAGCAGCTCTTAAGGTTAAGGCAGGTAACTCAGGATTACACTTAGCAGGAAAGAAGGTATTATAACTGAGATCAGCTCTTAGTCCAGTTCACATGGCAGTATTTGTTTATATTTTTTCAGTACTGTGTGAGTTATTTCCAAATTCCTGGTAGATAGACTACCTGTGTACATGGGGCCCAAGAATGCTGGGTTTGGCAGTTGGGGATTAGAACTAGAAGCTACTGCATTTTTGAAGTATGTAAGCAACAGTATGTGAGGAGCCTCCTTATTAATAAGTTTGATATTTTTTTGGATAAGCTTCCATCCTTTAAAAATATCTTCCTTTTCCTGAAAGAGGAAGTAATGTACACTCTAGGGAAGCATCACTGTACTCTTTGGGTCTCAAAGGTTTTTAAAATTGGCCTTACTTAGTCTGATATATGTCTTGGTTACTTTTGTCTCATTGCTAAGACAAAACACCCAATGCCCAAAATTAGGGAAGGAAAGGTTTATTTAGCTCACAGTTCATGGAGGTTTCAGTCCATAACCAGCTAACTCCAAGGCATGATGGTGTGGCACAGGGGCAGCAGTTCAAGGCAGCGGAAGATAGCAAAAGCAACAAGAGCAAAAAGAGGGGAAGAGCAAGCCTTTTTTCCTCCCTTATATTATATACAAGCTACTGGCCCTGTGGTGGGTCCTTTACACCCATGCTATCTCTGTGTTCTCCTCTTGCACAGGCTGAGGGTGTTTATGAAGTGAAGACTCTAACCCCCAGCTAGGTCACTTAATTAAACTTCTAAATTTCTCAAGTTGACACAGTGAATCTACTATTACAACATCCTGTAAACAGTTGCCCTAGGGCATGTCTTCTACTCCCTAGAATGTAGACCTGCCCGAGTTACTTAGCTAAGCTTCTAAACATCTCAAGTTGACACAATGAATCAACCTTGAAAACATCCTAGACTGTAAATAGCTGCTCTAGGGCATGTCCTCTACATCCTAGGATGAGTCACTTAGTTAAGCTTCTAAACTTCTCAAGTTGACACTGTATATCAACCAGTACAACATACTATTTTTAATCATGTAGTTTGGAATGGTGGAGGCTTTGTACTTGAACATTATGCTCATTGCCGGATTATTAACTTTCATTGGATCTCACAGAGAGAATATTGCCTGGTGGCTAAGAGTTTTTGCTCTGAAGTAAGACAGATTTGGGTAAAAGCTGACTCTGTTGCTTACTGGTTATATTACCTGGGACATGTATGTAACTCAAGTACAAAGTAGACTCACTTTCAAAGTTTTTAAGATGAAGACAAAGATTATACTACTTCACAGAGTTAAGATGAAATTTAAGTAATATGTAAATAAAGCACTTTACACTGTGCCTATAAAGTAACTCTATAAACATTAGCTGGTATTGTTATCATTATTAATTGTAAGTTAAAACTTGAGTGGCAAAAGTACTAATGTCCTTAATTTTAAAGAAGTTGCAATCAATTACCTACAATTTAAGAATATTTTTAGTTGCTTTAAGAAGCTAGAAAAGTGGGAAGAGCATAGAAAAAAACATATCTACCTACGTAAAGTACTTGAGTTTGTTTCATCTGTATGTTCGAATCACCTTATGTCCTTTATGCCCATCACTTTTTACTGTAGCTCTCTGTGTCCACACCTTCTCTTTCAGTTAGTCTGAAACAATTATAGGTAGGGCCTGTGTCCTTTTCCTTCTTCCTGTTAGTTATGGGTATAGAAGGAATAGCAATGTGAAGGAGAAAGAAGTTGGGATTTAAATAATAAGAAAACTACTTCTGAGTCCAGTGCTGTAATTTATTAGTTTTATTGAAAGGACACTGTTATTTCAACTCTAAAATAGAGTAAATTTCTGTTTCACAGGCTTTTTAGATAATTATGTGAAAAAACACATATGAAGCCATCTTATGGCTCAAGTTAGTTCTATGACACTAATGCAGCAGCTATCACCCCCAGCCATAAGTATTTGTTGAATAAAAGAACAAAGAGTAAAAACAAAACTTTATGTTTAAAGAAACTCTAAACCCATTCCTATTTTCAACACAATACAGATGAAACCAAATTAAAAGAATTAGATTCTCAACTTCAAGATGCTATTCATAAAATGAACAGACTTGATAAAATATTGGCCAAGAAACAATACAGAGAAAAAGAAATTAAGAAGCAAGGTCTAGAAAGGCGAGTAAAGCTCTGGGAAGAACTTAAGGTGAGAACTGTATAACCTGATGCTAATGTGCAACAGTTTCTCTTAGATGAGTAAGAAAAGCATGCGCTGTGGTAGTGTTGATGTGGTTTACCTTTACTGATTTATTTTATAGTGCTGATGACGGTGGTCTGTGTGTGTGCATATGTGTGTATATGTGTGTATGAGTGCACAGAGTGTGACATTTTTCAGGAACTAGAGAGCATAACTTGGTCTGCAGCATTCCAGATTTGGGCACTTCCCTGATATGTCCATTCACCCGTGGACAGGCCAGGTAGATTGCCTTATCAGTGCTGGGCTGAGGCTTCTTCGTCTCTGGAAGAATGGGAAGGAGTGTTGTGGTTACACTCATCAAGCTTCTGCTTTCTCCTCAATGAGCTTACAGTTTGGGGATAAATAGAAAAATGCGTAATAATTCCTCCCCCTTATTAACATTATTATTTGAGTAACCTTTGTCATCAACAAGTTGGGGAGTTCATTGTTCCGTATGATGGTCAGGATCTTTTTAGGAAGGTATAAAGTGCTTGAGGTTTGGACCATGTTCCATTTACTTCTGTTTCAACAAATTCCTGATGCTTAATTAACTGTCCTTGGCGTTCATGGATCTCTTATTCTGTGTAGTAGTGAGCAGGTGAGGTTGACCATATGTTGGTCCTGACTTGGCGTAGAACCATTTGAATTTTGCCTCTCAGATCAGAGCACCTGCCAGGCATAGTGGCACATGCCTGTAATCCCAGCACTTGGGAGGCTGAGGCAGGAAGATT
>NW_004955416.1:6661161-6687257 GCF_000276665.1 Chinchilla lanigera | reverse complement strand
CAAAGCAAGTTTTTACTTCCTTCCAAACAAGAGTTATAAATGGAAACAATAAAATGCAGTACTAAATGTGAAATGTCTGAAATTTCAACTGTGGTGTACCTTTAGGTTATTAGTCATAAAAATGTCTAACAATACTTTAAACAAAGTAATTAACATATGGTGATAGACATATGCTTCTACTCTGTCTCGGAATTGCTGCTGACAGAACTTTATGAAACAGAAAATACTAACAAGTTTTCTATTTGAAGGACTACAAATGAGACTTCTCATTTGTATGTACATGATTGGGAACTAGGTTAGAATTAAAAAAAAATCAAAGAACATATTTGCCTTCTTTTACTGTGTTTAAACTTTAATTTTTCTTTCACTAGTCTGCAAAAAATAGCGAAGCTTTGCGAAGTAGTGAGGAGATGGAAAATACAAAGAAATTTTTATCTTTGACTGCTGCACCTGAACAGACTGTTGGTGAGTAGATGGAGATGCCATTCATCTTTGTTTTTAATCTCAGAGTCATAACATTTTTGGATTAAAGTTAAATTCCCAATTCAAAATTCCACTTTTCTTGGTAAGCCCGACCCTTCTTTAGGGGAAATAACTGATCGCATTCAGTAGTGTCGTATGGGGCATGTTTCAGTTTCTTTAAGGGTTTGTATGTGTTTAAGGGTGACGGGGACAGGGCAGGCCCAGTGTGTCTTCCTGCTGCCTCCAGAGGAAATTTGATGCTGCCAATCCTCTGCCTAGGATTCTCTCCCCAGGTGTCTCTGGCCTGTGCAACCCTTTCATAAAAATCAGTTACCAGTTTGCCCTATTTTCTGTTCTCTCACAATCCTGTTTTTGGAGACCATCCAGTTGATTCTGACATAGCTTTCTGCTTTCTTCCTGTGTGTATATGTATTTTGAGATTTTTCTTTTTAAAACATAAATATATGGAGTTGTGTAACCTTTAACCTACTCACACAAGTGGAAATTCTAGGGACTCGAAGCACTTGGTATTTTCGGAAGGATACTCTGAAATCTTTAAAGCTGCATCACATAGGCAGTCGTCCAGCTCTACTCAAAGCAGGGAGCACTGGGATCTTTTTGTTCTTTATTCAATGATGTCTCTCAATTTAGAATCCTAAGAACTTAGTTCAGGTTAGTGAAACAGTTAGCAAGGAGCTTTGGCATGAATAGTATGACTTTGGGGTTTTTCCTTTCTGGATGCAGCTTTGAGCACTCAGAAACTGCTAGGGCAGTTTTGGTGAATTTTTTAGAGCTTTTAATGATATGAACAGCTTGCTGCGGCATGTGTGTCATAAGCTTGCTGCCTCTTTGCTAGGACTTGGGAGACTTGGGTTTGGAGTGTACCAAGTATTTCTTTTGAAGAAGGCAAGTGTTTGAGTTGCCTCTTTTATAATTAAGGACTTTAAAAAATGAAACTTTCTAGGTTTCCATTAGGTAGATCCATAGCTATAGTGACCTTATGGAAATTTACCTTGCTATTTATGGTGTCCTAATGAAAGCACCAATAAATATTAGCCTGCCTCTATTGAAATAGCAGGGCCTTTACTTTCTGCTTCTACTTTGTTACAGAAGTAACATATGGATAATCTATCTTATAAATATTTGTTTTCAGTTGCCTTTTTTTTCAAAATCAAATCAAAACTATGCAGTCCATCTAAGTTTGAAAGCTTTTGACATCTATATCTGGCTGATACCCATAGAGCTCACAGTTGTCTGTCTAGGGACACATGGCTGCTGTAGACATTTCCAGCAATGTCAGATTAGTACCACTGTTCTGTCATGGACAGCAGGTAGACCTAACGAGCCAAAAGCTGCAGCTACGGGAAGCTTGAAAGTTATATTCAGAGGGGCTGGGGATTTAGCTCAGCGGCAAAGCGCCTGCCTGGCAAGCGCAAGGTCGTGAGTTCGGTTCCCAGTACCGGAGAAAAACAAAACAAAACAAAAAAAAGAAAGTTATATTCAGAGAAGATCATTGCTTTAAACATTGTCATGTTAAAGTTTCAATTTTTAGATTTTGAATTCTTGTTGTCATTTATTGGCAGGGTGTGCACGGCAGATAAAATGTAAAAGGAAGTGAGAATAAAAGAAACCATTGGGTGAATCAAGTGTCTCACCCTTCACTCTTGCCCCTGGCTGTCTTGATTACTTCATACTTGACCAGGACACCAAAATGAGCAGTTTCATATTCTTGGCTTCTTTAGATATAACGAGTCTTTTCCTAATGACTGTTCTATTGCAGAAAAATGAGTTCCTTGATGAAATTTCCTGCTGGTTCTTTACATCATAAGCATGTATTCAACAGTATTGAAAATGTATTGACGCATATTTGATTATTTAAATATCTTAAAATATCAATAAAGGCATTCGTACATTAACAACCTAATTACATTTAAAAGCACTTTACATAATTATTATCTTATTCTAAGACAGGAACCTTTTTAGAATTATTAGCCTAAGAATAGTGTTACAGAATTATTAGCCTAAGAATAGTGTTAGTAGCAGAGTATTTTCACTGCAGGCCTGAAAGAAATGAGTAAAAATGCACAAGTCCAGCTTGACCACAGAGTATTGATTTTTGAAAGTCTCCTCATTCCTATTCCAACATAGCTACATATGACAGAGTGCTCCTGTCAGCTGTACTTGAGATGAATTTTACGATAACTCACTGAATTTTAGCTACTACTCTTAATTAAAATTAAAAAATTAAATATCTTTTTTTTTTTTGTACTGGGGATTGAATTTAGGACCTCACTCTTGCCAGGCAGGCGCTGCGCCACTGTAGCAATCTACAGAAATCATGTGACCCTAGAGAGACAAATGTGAGCTCTGTGGGTATCAGTCAGATACATATGTCAGGGCTATATCTCTGGCCCGAAAAACCTGTTTTGATTAAACCTACAGCTATAAACTTTTGAGTGAAATGTGTTAGGAAAACAGCAATGTGAAAAGCACTTGTAAATTGTCCAGTAGGTGGCAGCATCTAGTTATAGTAGTAAGGGCCAAGGCTCAGCGTTGGACCTATTGTCTACCTACTGACAGTCTAATGACTACTTTCTACTTTACTTTTCACTTTCCCCCTTCAGACAAAGGAAGAAATCTTTAGGAGAAACACTTTTCTTTGTCTACTATGGTCACTTTTCTTTAACCTTTTATTTAAGAGTTAACATGAAGAACTTGGGCTTGGTTGGTGGCTAGATAACAATTTCCAGTGTGCTTTTCAGCCCCCTAAACACAAAATTTGTCTCAGTCCCTATCTGATATCGCAAATATCACAGTTTGGTTGTTGCTGTGTTGTGCATTTAGTTTTATTTATAGGGGCTAAACACAAATGAGGCCTTGACTCCAAAGCAAATACGAAATCTACGTTATAGTGAATATGTAATGACCTCCATCTTGATTACTGAGGAGTTTTTCACTTTGTTTTTTTCATATTGGAACTTGAACTCAGGGCCTTCACACTAAGCCACATTCCAGTCTTTTATATTTTTTATTTTGAGGCAGGGTCTTGCTCAGTTGCATAGGCTGGATTCAAACTTTCGATCCTTCCTCAGCCTCCCAGAGTGTTGGAATTATGGTCATGCATCATGCCCAGCTAATTACTGAGATTTGGAAGTAAGCGATATTGCACTTGCTAGCGATCTCTGAGATATTTAAAAACACCGTCCCACCCCATTATTTAGGGGTCACTTTTAGGTATTTCTAGAGAAATGTAAAAATCAAAAATTTATTATATCAGGAGTTTTCCTCTAGCTTCCAGCACTTAGATACTGACTAGAGATAGAATTCAACATTCTCTGAGGCAGATACATCTGGCCGAAGGTTATTTGTTGTCAGTGTGTTTGGTAGAGATTATTCTTTTTGCCTCTGTTACATTCCTTTCTGGTGTTTCCTGCTGCAAACTTATCAAGCACAGGACATCAACATCTCAATGAATCTGGCTTTTCCAAATTTGTGAATAATGCAGTTCATGAATGTAATGTTGGAAAAGATGCACCACATGTGTGTTTGTGTAGGGAAGATGGCTATGGCTGTGTTTGTCACACGAGGCAGAGTTTGCAAACAGAAACAAAATTTTGCCAAAGGCTTCTGATTGCAGACAAGTTTTCATGAACCAGGCACCACTGATCTTTTTAGGTGTCTTTTCTGTGAAATTCAGATATATGATACTTCTGCTCTTGAATGTTAAAGTTAAATACAGATTTTCTTCAGGTATTTAACCTTAGCATTCAAGAGTAGAAGTATCTATTCTGTTTTGCAGAGGACTGAGGGAGAAAAGTGGGACACCTGTGCCAGTTGGGACAGCTAAAGAGTTTTGGTTTTAATCACTGGTGAGCACCCAGCATTGCTGAGCAATCTCTTGCCTTCTCCAAAGCAGCTGTTCCACACCGTTACTGTGTGGGTAGCCTCTCCTCTCCTCCACAAGACCTTGTCATGGTGGTCTTACCCTCCTGAGAAAACAGACCTCATGGGTGAGAGTCCCTTTCATCTTCTGTTTCTAAACGTCACTCTGACTGTGCTCCTCTGTCCTTCCCCCTCCGTTCTCCCTTTTGGTAGAGAGAAGGTTCTCTTCTCCAAGATCCCTACCACTGGGCTCCTATATGTTAATTATTCTCTCTCTGTCTGTCTGTCTCTCTAAGTTCTTAAATCTAGAGCCTCAGTCTTTCTTTTTTCCTGTAGCTCTTCCTCTTCAGTGTATGATGTTTAAATCCTTTAATCCTAAAACAGAATCAAAGAGCCATTAAACCAACCAGGGACCAACAAAACATACAAGCAAAACTTTCTGTCTGTTCTCTGCTTCATTCACAATCAGCTTCCAATCAGTTTCCCTCCTTTCCTTAAAGACAAAAGTTCTTGAAAGCATGTTCCATGGCTACTAGTGTTACCTGGTCAGCTTCCATTTTCCTCCCACTCTTTAGCGGTGGTCTGTGTCTTCTCCCACAGCACAGAAACATCCAACTGTAACAGCACTTGCAACTGTTTCCCTACTTGACATCTCTGTGGTTTCTCACACAGTAGCCGCCGATGGCGCAGTAAGATTTTGACCAGGTTATTCCCTGCTGGTTTTCTCTTTTTCTTCCTCCCTGTTTTTGAAATCTATACCTTGTTTTGTATATTTTACCTCACTCTTCTAAACTAGAAACTCAAGAACCATTTTTAGTTTCTCCCTATCATTCTTTTACATTTCTTTCCTAAGTAACAGTTCCTCAGTGGAGGATTTCTTTTACCATTTCTGTATATGACCTCTTTCCTTTTCATCATCAATGGCTTGATCCTAGTCTTCAGTCGTGGGCTATTCTAACAACTTTTAGTTTGTACTCTTGCCTTCCTGGTACCATTGTTTTCCTACCATCATTGCATTAGTTATCTCTCACCACATAACAAATCAACCCCCAAACATTGCATCTTTAAACAACAGACGTTTATGCTCTCCCAGTTTCAGCAGGCAGGGAGGAACTTCGCTGACTCTTGAGGAATGCAGTAGAGCTGAATGCACTCAGTGGTATGGTCATTTGATGACTCTCCCGGAGCTGGAGAGAATCTGCTTCTAGCTCACTTAGTTGGTTGAATCTGCTTCTAGCTCACTTAGACCTCAGTTCCTCGCTGGCTGTTGGCTGGATCTAGTATTTTCCCCCCTTTTTTGTTTGTGGTGTTATGAAGTGAATTTAAGGTTTTTCACTGAGCTATATTCTCAACCTTTTTTATTTTTTAGTTAGAGATAGTCTTGCTCAGTCACTAAGTTGTACTGGGTTCAAACTTGTGACCTTCCTACTTCAGCCTCCTGGAATGAAGAGATTACAGATGTGCACCACCACACTTGGCTTTAGGTTATTACATGAACCTTATTTCTGGATGCCTGTATGTTCTTACAACATGGCAGCTTGTTCCCCTAAAGCACATGGTAAGTGCTCAAAAAATGGAGACTTTATTAGTATTCCTATGATTACTAGGCAACATCAACAGAAATATGGTATGTGTCTCATATACGATCCTTCCTATATGAGGAAATTTATGCAGGAGATTATCTATGTATCTATCTATTATCTATCTATCTATCTATCTATCTATTTATCTATCTATCTGTAGGTCTTATATATCTCTTTACTATTACTACCTTTGTAATTACCAAATCATATTTTAATGGTTTATTAATGATATATAGAAAAGCTAGTAACCTTTTTTGCATATTTATAATTTGGTTTCTGTTTAGACACTTAACTGAATTATTTTATTCCTTCTAATTATCTTTAGTTTTTTGCTTTGGGTCTTATTTATGGACATAGCACCAGAAAACAATGTTGATTTTTTTGTCCTTTTCAATAATTATTTCTATTCTGAGAACTGTCTCTCTTATTTCTGTTCTGAGAACCATAGACTAAATTTTGAAGTTTATTGAGTGCATTTCAATAGTAATTTAATTACCATAGATTTCTTCTTTCTTGAAAAACTTATTTAATGTTGTAACATAAAAGTTTTAAAATACTAAATCAGTCTTTTATTTCAGGGTCAACCTTTCAGGCATATGGAGGACTCTTCTTTTAACTTAGAACCAAATTTGAATGGCTGAAGTTTTTCAAAAGTCTTGTGTCTGTAAAGAGATGAGTATGTGCACATGTGTGCATGTAAATGTGTGTTTATGGTGTTAGAATTAGAGGTGCGAGGGTGTGTGTGCACATATGGCTGCCCTATCAGCCCTGTTAACTGCGTTAAATGAGTTGGGGTTGGTTACTCATTTATTTCTATGATTTGAAATAGTTTATGTAACAGGAGGATTACCTGTTTCCTAAAAATTTGAAAGATTTCTTGGAAAAGCCATCTGGTTCAAACAATCACTTGAAAGCAATTCTCCAAGTCTCTTTTCAACGTCCTTCCACTTACTATTCTATTTCAGTTGACTGGCTCCTCTGGAGTCAGTTTTGGCAATGCATCAATTGCACTGAAATTTTAAAGTGTTTATTTATCAAGATTTAAAAATTTGTGAACATAAAACCTCACATAGTATTTTTAATAGTGATTCTCTCTGTTGTTTTAAAATCCTTTTTGCTTCTAATTTTGTTCATATTTCCCCCTACTCTAAAAACATTTGGAAGTTTTTTTAAAGTTAACTTTTAATTGTAGCATACATTTACATTTAGAGAAAAACTACAAAGATGATGGAGAGATTTCCCGTATATCTATTACCCAGTTTCCCCTGGTGAGAACATCTTACATTAGTATGGTGTGTTTTTCAACAAATGAGCCGGTTATTAACTAAAACCCAATTCTATTCAGGTTTCCTTAATTTTTACCTAATGATATTTATCTGTTCTAGAATTTCACATTACATTAAAGTCTCAGGTTTCTACAGTCTACTCTTGTGTGTGACGCTGTCTCAGACTCTCCTTCTTTTCAGTGACCTTGACAGCGTTGAGGAGTATTGGTCAGGCATTTGTAGCATGTTCAGTAATTGGGATTCATCTCATGATTTTCTCCTGTTAAGACTGAGCTGTATTCTTGAGAGGAAGCCTGCAGAGTTAAAGTGCCGTCTGTAGTATATTATATTACATCATGCTGTTAATGTAACCTCACTGTTGGTGTTCAGTTCAGTCACCTGGCTGAGGAAGTGCTTGTCAGGTTTTTCCACTGTAGCATTACCTTCCCTTTCCCTCTTTCCACAGGAAACTTATGGGAAGGAAAAATACGAAGCCCCCTCTTAATGAATAGGGAGTTAGGTTTCACCTCCTCAGGGGAAGAATATTTACATAAGTAATTTTGACTTATTCTACATTATTCACTTTCATTTTATTAAATCATTTGTTTGTATCAGTATAGATTTGTGGAAATTTATTTTATACTTTGGATTAGAATTCAGTACTACTTTATATCTTGCTTCTAATTTTTCCAGCTTTGACTGTTGGGATCTCTTTCATTTGGCTCCTGTATGCTTTTACACACACCTATCACTTTGGGTTTTGTTTTGTTGCTGTTGCTGAGTATATCCTCACTTTATGGTGATACCAAATGCTCTAGATTTGTATTAGTCAGCTCACTGTCACTGTGACAAAATACCTGTGAGGAGAAACTTACAGAAAGGCAAGTTTCTTTGGGCTCACGGTTTTAGAGGTTTTGGTTCATGTGTGGCTGACTCTATTGCTTTGGAGCCTCAGTGAGGCAGAACTTAATGGCAGGGAGCCTGTAGTAGAGCAAAACTGCTCACTTCATAACCACCCAAATGCAATGCCTGGTGACTAGGAAGTAAAGAGAGAAGAGAGACAAGAGGGACTGGGTCCCAATATGTCCTTCAAGGCCATGGCTTTGGTGACCTAACTTCTTTCCACTGGGCCCCATCTTCTGAGGGTCTCACCACCTCCCAAAACCAGCACAGGCAAGAGACCAAGTCTTCAACTTATGGCCTTTGGGGGATATTTAAGAGCCAAAACATGATGAGACACATCTACTTTTTTCCCTCCTGGGTCCTAGAATCAGGCGCATCTCCAAGGAGCCCTGATTTCTTTTATTGTAGAGTGGTATTAGCAAACAAGGACTGGATGTCAGATGTGATTGTTGCATCAAGGGAGTTCTTGATTCTAGGCATTCTAAGAAAGGAAATACATGTATGTAAACTATTAATATGTGTACCCATCTGTATATATGCAGTATAATGGAAACATGTGGACATAGGTTTCAACTTATATGGGTAAACAGGAACACAATTGCTAGATCATGTAAGACTGTTTAGCTTTGTAGGAAACTGCCTCATTACCTTTTAAGTTGTTTGTACCATTTTGGGTTCCGATAGACAATGAATGGAAGTTCCAGTTACTCTGTATCTTTGCCAGCAATTGGTATTACCAGGGCTTTGGATTTTAGCCATTCCAATAGGTACATAGTGGTATGTCACTGTTGTTTTAATTTGAAGTTCTCAATGATTAATGATAAGTATATTTTATATGCTTATTTGAAGACAGGAAGCAGAGGGGGGGGGAGAGAGAGAGAGAGAGAGAGAGAAAGAGAGGGAGAGAGAGAGAAAGAGAAAGAGAGAGAAAGAGAGAGAGTGAGTGAGAGAGAGAGGGAGAGAGAGAGAGAGAGAAAGAGTGAGTTATCAAGGGAGGGGAAGAGCCAGGGAGAAAGATAAACCATTCATTCCAGGACACATTCCCAGGGACCTGCTTCTTCCAGCCAGACCCCACCTACTAATAGCAAGCCAGGTATTAGCCCCTATAATTCAACCTCCTTCCAAAATCCCCACCTATGAGCTCATTAGTCTCATGAGAGACATCTATATATAACTATAACATATCTTTTCTTTTGAAATCTGTTACCCATTTTTAATACTGAGTGGTTCTTTTACGTTTGACTTTTAGGAGCTCTTTGTATATTTTGGATATGTCTTTTATCAGATATATGTTATAATGCTTTAAATCAAGAATATCCCTAAAGGTTTCACATGTTTAGAGGTGAGGCTTGTGGAAGGTAATTGGATTGTGGGGTCAGATATTCATCAGTGGACTTATCCATTGATGACCTCGTTAGTTGAATGTGTATTAGGAGGCGAAGCCTGGCCGAGGTCATTTCCTGTGGGTATGACCAGGAAGGGTATGTTCTCGTCCCCATCTCTTCCCCTCTCTTTTTACTTCCTGACCTTCTATGGACTGAGCACCTTTTCTTTTGCTGTGCCCCTCTGCCATCCTGTTTCTGCCTTGGAGGCAGCCAACCATAGACTGAAATTCTGGCTGTTGGGTATTGGCTGTCAGTCATGAGAAAGTAATTAAGACATGTATTTTGCAAATATTTTCTCCTGATCTGTGGCTTGCCTTTGCATTCTCTTAACAGTGTCTTTTACGCAGAAAATTCTAATTTTAATGAAGCCCAATTATCAATTTTTTAATTTCATGGATTGGTTTATTTTCAGTGATAGGTGGCAGATTCTGTAATATCTTCAATACCTCTCATGTTTTCTGAAACACAAATTGTTACAAACTGGCAGATTCTGTCATGTTGAAACAGACAAAGAGATAAACTGAAGAAAAGATATATAGGTTGGCAGTTTTATGCAAATATACAGTGTCTAAATTAGCTAATAGAAGAACATAAAAATTACCTTGTTCAACAAAAAGTTAAACAATATTGTTATAGTTTAGACCTGAAATGTCTCCCCAAAGCCTCATGTGTTTGGAAGGTGATTGGATCATGGGGGTGCTGTAGTCCCCAGTGGATTTCTCCATTGATGAGTTCAGTAGCTAAATGTACTGTTAAGAGGTGGGGTTTGCTGGTGGGTCACTCCAGGTATGATCTGGAAGACGGTATTCTTGTTCTAGGCTTCTCCCTCCTCTGTTGGCTTTCAGGCTGCCATGAGGCAAGTAGCTTTCTTCTACAAGACCCTTTCACCATGCCATTTCTGCCTTGGAGCCAACAAACCATGAACTGACCAAACTTGAAACTGTGAACCAAATAAGCCTCTCCTTCTTTAAGTCATGAATGCTGTATATTTTGTCCAAGCAACAGGAAAGCTGACTAATACAGAAGATTGGTACCAAGAATTGAGTCATCCTGTGACTGACCATGTGGTTCAGAAGCTTTGGGAACTTGTTTGCAGGAAGAGTTTGGAAAAGTTTGGAGAAGTGGGCTAGAGAAGCCCAAACTGCTGTAAGCAGAGTTTGATGGGTGGTTCTGGCTGGAGCTTAGAAGACCAAAATGCTGATAGACCAGGCTCGGAAGGTTTCAACTGGGAACAACGACTCCATTGACATTTGGATTAGAGGCCACAAATGTGATACTTTGGCAGAAAATTTGTCGTCATTTCTCCATGTCCTCAGACTTTGCAGGGGACTGAGATGAAGGGTGGTGGCCTAATTGATCTGGTGGAAGAAATTTTAACACAACCCAATGTTCAGGCCATGGCATGGATACTGCTAACTGCTCTTAGCTAGACTGACAATGAGAATCAATAGCAAAAAGCAGAGCTGAAAAGTTTGCACCAGAAGGAAGTGCCTATAGAGTTGGGGCAAGGGAGAGTATGGTTGCTGAATAGATTAGCATTTTTTAAAAAGCCAATTATTTTGCATCAGGATTTAAGAAGATGGTTTAAGGCATCCCAGGAGTTGACCAGACCCCAGCCTTTCCGGGCTTGAGGATGTAAGAAGGTAAACTCTTTCAAAAGACAATGCTTTGATTTTCTATTTTCTTATGGAGACTAGCTCAAGAGAATAAATCACAGAAGAAGAAGCCTAACTATTGAGAGTCTTCCAAAATTTGCCTTTCAAACATACTTTTTTATATTGTTGTTGTGTTTGGGTTCCCCGCCCCCTAGTACTAAATATTGAATCCAGGGCATTTACACTGAGCTACATCCCAAGTCTTTTTAAAATTTTTAATTTTGAGACAAGTTTTCACTGAGTCACGCAAGGTAAGGAAGTGCTCAAATTTGCAGTTCTTCTGTCTCAGCCTGTCTGAGTGCTGGGATTCTAAGCATGTACCACTAGGCCTGACTTCACATTCTTTTTTCTTAATGACTGACTGTATATTTGAAATCTTCACCTGGGGAATCTAAAAGAAAAAAGAAAAACACAATTACAGCTACTTGGTTTGCTTATTCTCAGTATTGTTAACATTAGGGTTTGAGTACATCATCTCTGGAGAGTTAATGTAATATTTTAGCACATTCTCAATCCTTTTTTGTGATTAAGTTTTAGGGAAATACTGTCTGACTTTCTTGACTCCTGTAGTTTGTTTCAGTGACTCATATATACAAAGATACTTGTCACTTCTACTTAGAGATGACACTGACATTGTTTTAAAAATTTTGTTTGTATAGAGGGGATTCATCAATATTACAGAGGATATTAGATCTGATCTCTTCTTAAAGCACAACTGTGTAGACAAATCTTGATTTTTCTATTAAACAACTGATTTTTAAAAATCAGGTCCCTCTCGTTCTGAAGATGAAGACACCATTTTCTCAGTGTTTCATACTCAAGTCCCTCCGGAACATTATGAAAATGGTACGCAAAATGTCAATCAGGGTAGGTTTTATTTAATTTATGTGATTGTATATAGTGTAATAATAGAATACTCACTGTATCTAGAGATATTTGTGGATGTCATGATTTGATATATTGTATGTAGAAGTAAGTGAAAGAAGAAGGGTTCACGAGGATATACAATTGGTCCTGAGTCGATCTTCACTAAAGTTGAGAACTCATTGTACCATTCTCTGCACTTTGGATGGTTGAAATTTTGTGTAAGAGTTAAAGAGAAAAGCTGGCTGCAGGTAATGGAAACTGGGCTTAAGATACAAAATGATGGGAAGGATCTTAGTGGCAGACACATTGCTTTGGTTCCCAGGAGTGTATCCTGTGGTTAGTCATTGTGAGGAAGGCCCAGTTCCAGAATCCTACAACAGAGGAGTAACCAGCTTGGATCAGGTGCCTACCCCTCGTCCAACCAACTTGTCCAACCCAGGAAGGGTTGATGTCACTGTGAGATCATGGAGACTCCTGGGGCATCTCCACCACACAGGACAGGAGAAGGGGACATTTCTAATGAGACAGTTTAGGTCAGATAATCTAGTGTTGTTACTCTATAATTTATTAAAACTATGTCTTAAAGAAATCCTATTATAAATATAGAAATAGCTGCATTTGAGTTATTGCTATATTTTTAAGTGTATATGAAACTTCAACTGATTTCAATTTAACAGACAATAGGCAATTTAAATGGTGGAAAAAGTGATATATTTTTATATCTAAAGTGACCATTTATCAAAAAAACTTAATTCATACTTTACATATTGGTAGTATGTATTGGTAGTAATTATGTGATTAATAAATAAAATCCCAATTATGATACAGGGGTTTATTTGCCTAGAAACATATCTTAAATTTTAGTTAAATGCTAACTTCTGCTTGAATAGAATTTAAATTTGGGGATCTCACTTCTTTTCTATTTCTTTCTAGCTATTTGCATCAAAGTTTAAATCTGTATTGAAGCCAGGCATGATAGCACATGCCTATAATCATAGTACTTGAGAGGGTGAGGCAGGAGGATTGCTTGCTGTGAGTTTGAAGCCAGCCTGAGCTCCACGGTGAATTCAAGGCCATCTTAAACTACATAGCAAGACCCTGCCTCTAAAAATAAAACAAACAAAAAACAAAACAAAACAAAAAATCCCACAAACAAATCAGTATTGATTATTATCAATAATCTGATAATTATCTATAAGTAAACCAACTGGTTGGTTCCCTTAATCTTTTTTTAATCGAGGTAACTTCTCTGATAAATCAAAGGTAAATTTAAAGTAAACGGAGGCTGGATTGAACTACTGACTGGTGTTTTTTCCTTTTTGGACTTCATACTCAAGTCCCTCCAGGACATTATGAAAATGGTTTGCAAAATGTCAATCAGGGTAGGTGGCATTTTTTTCCATTTTGTAGGGTAAGTTCCATTTGTCATTTAGGGAGGCTGTGCATATTTTGGAACTTTAATGAAGGATTCACATGCTCTTGTTTTAAAATCTTTAAATATTACTCAGTGAAAAGGTGTTTAATAAGAGGAATAAAAGTCTACAAGTATTCTTTTTACCTTTGTTTTGAGCACTGAGGTTCTAAGTGTCTGAGGTTACTCGAGGCTGAGGGAGGGGACAAACCGAGGGCTATAGGAATTTGTCCAAAAGAGATGCAAACAGCCAGGTCACTATGTCCAGTGTTGAGCAAAAAGCTTATTCTTGAGAAGGAAAGAAAGATGGCAAACTCTTAAAATAGTAGGAATAGACTCTAATCTTTGGGGGATGTTTTGTTTCATATAAAGATAAAATATATTTTAAAGATCTTCATAATATGAGAGATTCCTTGTTCATGTGAATGACTTCCAGTTCTGTTTGTATTTCCTGTCATTCTCAAGGAATCAACAGCAAGAAGTTTCATACATGATACTAGCACAGGAAGTTTAAAGAGAACTGCATTTAGACATTATAGTAGCACATTTATCCTTATGAGAAAAAAGTATACTGTATTAGGTTTCTGGATTTGGAATTTAGAAGTTAGCCATTGTGTGTTTGTTTTCTTACATATTTTAATATATGCTCAAAGTGAATTTTTAGTATGATGCACAATTGTAATTATGAAAACAATTTGAACTTTTTTAATAATAGATTTTACCTATGATGTGGAAAGGAATGAGTCATTGATCAAAGCAGAAAAGAAACCTTTCTCAAAAACAGAAAAGATTGAGCTCAGGGGTAAACACAACCAGGATTTTGTTAAGCGAAACATTGAGGTAGGTACTTAGAAATAAAGAACCACAGTGTGAGACTAAATGAGTCACAAAATTGGTAATAATGTGTTCAAGGTCTTTACATTTTTCATTCACAATTAATGCATGCATCATTGAAGCAGTATATAGAACTTTAGTTTTCTTTCAAGAAAAATTTCATGAACTGGTACTTACATTCACTTTTATACCCTGTTTTTTCTACCCTGCTTTTTTGTGTGGTACTGGGGATCAAACCAAGAACCTCGTGCATGACAGGGAGGCACTCTACCCCTGAGATACACACATCACCAGCTTATCCCACCCTTTTCTTCTCCTTTTCTTTCCTCTTCTTTCCTCCCCTTGCCTTTCCTTTCTTCCCTTTAAAAAAATATTGCAACGAGTGTTTATTTTGCCACAGAAATAGTCTGCTCCTTGCAATTTGAAATAACATTTATTTAGATACGTAATAGCTTTGGACAGTGTTTCCCAGATTTTAAGCAGTGTATTAGTAACACTGTTTTTTTTTTGTTGTTGTTGTTGTTTGTTTTTTTTTTTTAAAGTAATAAGAATGACTGTGTAGCTGGTGTATTCAGAAATGTAATGGAAAATGCTCCTGGCAGAGCAGCAGGGGTGGGGCTGGTGAAGCCCCCAGAGTGAGCCTCTTGGTACCTGTTATTGTCCTTGATTAGCTTCCTGCCTCAGGAGCTCATCCTTGATCCTGCAGATCCTGCAGCCTGACCCAGCTGTCCTTCAGGCATATCCAAACTAATCAAGGAGAGATATTTGAAAACTGCTCATACTTTATTATTATTGTCATTTTTGCCTTACTTGGGATTGAACCCGGGGCCTTTGCATTGAGCTATATCTCCAGCCCTTTTTTCTTTTTCTTTTTCTTTTTTTTAAAATTTTGAGAGAGGGTCTCACTAAGTTGCCCAGGCTGGGCTTGAATTTACAATCCTCCTGCCTCAGTTTTCCCCAGTGCTGGGATTTTTTTATTATTTTTATAAAATGCTTTGTTGAAGTGGTTAAGATGGCCAGTGGCTTGCTTAACATGGAAATGCCTTTGCTTAGAGAATGGCCCATTGCAAAAAATTTGGCATAAGGGACTCAGGGAGAGGGCTGCCTAGAGGGAACACCAGTTCACAGATGGTTTTGTCATAATCTTCCAAAACCAACAGGTATGTAGCTCTGAAAGGAAATTGGGTACACCAATATTGGCACAATTACAACCTGGAAGGGAAAGTAATTGCGTGACATTCAGAAAGGCGTGATTAGGAAGAAAAAGGGATCTACTGAAACACCGCACCCAAGCACCAGAGAAGTGATGGCTCACCAGGGTAGGGGTATTTTTTTCTCCCATGCACCTGTCAAAAGAAAGACAGCACTCACCGCAGGTGGATCCAGCTCAGGATGGAGAAACACTTGTGCAAGTGGGAGCTCTGACTGAAGCGAAGTGATCAGAGGGCAGAGATAATTCCCATTCTGTAGCCCAGGACTGGGGTAGGACCAGGTCAGGAACCATCTTAGTCCCCCTTGCTTTGCTCTTTGCCTCATTAAAAGAGACTGGAGCAGAATCTGGATGGGAAGCCATCGTGAGTACCGGCCTTTGCCTAGGCACAAAAATCATCCACACCTGTGGCTCTGATGCCACCATGTGACAGGGAGGAGAGGGTTATCACTTGTTGATGGGACTGATTAGAGTGGGACCTTCAGGAGACTGGCACAGAGGAGTTCAAAGAGTCAGAGAAAGACCACACCTCCCATTTCTGGGGGAACAGAACAAAAAGCAAGGAGTAAGTCCTCTGTGTTGAAGGCCAGTGGGACAGTGATGCAGAGCAAACTGACGTCAGGGAAATGCAAATCAAAGCAGCACTGAAATTCCCTCCTCCAGCAAGAATGGCAACTGTCAAGGACTAAAAAATCAACAAATGTTGGCAAGGATGTAGGGGAAAAGGAACCTTCTACATCACTGGTGGGAACGTAAGTTAGTACAACATGATGGAAATCAGTATAGTGATTTCTAAAACTACTAAAAATAAAAATTCATTTGACCCAGCTATACCCTCCTGGGTATTTTCCTAGAAGAATTAAAGTCATCATTATACAATAATACATGTACACTCATTTTATAGCAGTGGAATTTACAGTAACTAAATTATAGCAACAGCCTATATGCCCATCAGCAGATGTATACCCAATGGAGTATTATTCACCCATAAAGAAGGATAAATTTGAGTCATTTATAGAAAAATAGATACATCTGGAGACCATAATGTTAAGTGAAATAAATCAGACACAGATTAAATATTGCATGGTTTCTCTTAAATGGCAGTCCAAAGATACAAATAATTTAAAAAGGAGAGTTTTAGGAAACAAAGAGGTAGACTTTTTGGAGATGGAGGGATAATAAAAAAATTAGTTCCTTAAAGCTAATGTAATTACTATGTATCATGAATATATACTAATAAATTTACATAAAGTAAAATTAGCAAATGTAAATTGCCTAATCTGATACATTTTATCATCGTGTGTCTGTTATAGAAACTTCAGATCCCATTTTAATTTTTTTGAACCACAAATTCCATTGAGTACTTCCTATCTTGCATTTATAAATTCTGTAGCTAGCCAGGAAATCCAGAAGCCCAGTGCCTATGAGTGACACAGAAAAGAAGAGGCTGGAAGAACTTTTGAAGGACATAGACGATAGAGATTTGGGGCTGTCCGGTTCTGAGGTATGTAAACTCTGATCGTCAATGACTTCTACACTCCTTAAGTTTGGTTTTCTTATAATTTTGTCAACTCCTTAGCACAGATTTCTAATTTGGCAGTTTATGAAGTAATATTCTGTGATTTTAAAAAATCCTGTCTCATACATTTATTTTTGTTGTAAAAGGTATTGTTGGTTAATTCATTATTGACTGTTATGGTTTGTGTCCAGATGCCACCCACCCCCAAGCCTCATGTGGTCATAGGGTTTTTTCAGAGGTGGCTGAATCTAGAGTATGTGATTGATTCATAGAGCAATGTTGGGATTAAGGGGTGATTGCTGGATCAGTCCACTGATTGGATTGGCATGGCTCTAATCATGGTAGACTGAATACAATATGACAGACAGAAAGAGGCTTGTCTCCCCCTTTCCTTGCTTGCTTTGCTATCTTCTGCCCTCCATGAACTGTTTCTCCTCTGCGATGCCTGTTTGTCATGCCATCCTCCCTTGGAACCAGCTGTTTACGGACTGAAACCTCTACAAACTGTGAGCTAAATAAACCTTTCCTCCCTTAACTTTGGCCACTGGGTATTTTGTCTCAGAAGAGTAACTAAGACAACTGTCAAGAATGAAGTCCTTATAAGAGTGACTATGCATTGGTTGTCACAGTAATAACCTCTGCTTGTGATGTGATGGGCAGTGGTGCATGACCATGCTTCTCTGTATCCTTTTATTAATATCCCCACGCTGGCTCCATTGTATTTCAATGTAGTCTTTAGTGATCCTAAAGTTCACCATGTTGCTGCTTCCCAGTTCATCATGACTACTTGGTTCCGGAAAAGCCTTAGACTGCGCTGATTGGAAAGTAGCAGGTAATGTAAGGGTCAGATGCAATTATATATTTGTAGGGCCAGGGAAGGTGCCATAAGGAGTGGAATGGCCCAGCGTTTGTACATATTTACGTTTTAATCTTGTAGGAATGTTCTTTACTTTTACAAAGGAATATACCTTCCTGTATGCCCCAAAGCACTTAGCCCTGTCATCCAGCTTTTATTTCCCTGTGTTCACTGGAGACAATGGAATGAGGGCTGCAGGAACCCTGCCTAGGTCTTTCAGCTGGCACCTTCTTTTGTGTCAGTCCCCTTGCCCTGTGCTGGGAGAGCACAGCTGTCCCCTTCCCAAGCCGAACAGGAAGCAAGTGGCCCAGCATACCATTTCTCCCCACTGCAGGTCCCTTGTTTTGAGGGGGTCAGTTCTGTGGTGCTATCCAAGGATCAGACCAATGTTGCTCTTCAACAAGACCATATCCTGGCTTTGGTTTGGACCCTTGACCTAGCCTATTTGCCTCATGCCCCTGCTCTGGAAGGCACACCTCCAGGAAATTGCTTGAATAAGAATCCTGACCACAGCTTCTGTGTCTAGGCAGCCACCTGCAGACAGAGGTTGAGCGCTTACACGGCAGTGCGTATGCAGGGATATCTGGGGCCGGTGGTGGTGATGGGACCAGGCCAGTGGGAATGAACACTCTGCATTAGCAAGTGGCTATTATGTGAAAGCCCCAGCCCAGAGCTGCGGGACCCTCTGATTTGGGGGGTTGGGGAGAATGTAGAAATTTAGATTTTTTAAATGGGGAACAGTAGACATTTTAAATACTAACAACTAGTTACATTAAAGAAATTCTATGTGGGCAAACAGAATGTGCCCCATTCCATGCCAAACCAAAAGCAAATCTGTGGAATATCACTTTATAACCTCTGAATAATCTCTTCTGACATGGGGAGCGTCCAGCAGGGGCTGTGTCTAGGAGTAGAGGAAGATTTGGGTGAGGCACACTCTCAATGCCCATGCAGTCCTGAAGTACTTTAGCTTTGCTGTTCATGGTAATTTGCTTATTTTATTATCAAAAGTTTAGATAACAATAAGAATTAAGAGACCCGGATTTCATTCCTGGTTTTGTTATTACTTGTGAAGTTGAGCAAGCTGCTGTGCAGTCTCTCTGGAGGTCCAACCATGGCACGATCGATCTTCTGTACGCATTCTAGGAATGCTTTACTCTCTCATTATTATTAATATCATTTTTTACTTATTATTTTTGCTGATATTTATGTTTTAAACTCTAATTTCAGTTTTAAGTAGCTCTTTTAAATACTGTGCACTATGGTTAGTATTTTTGTTGTCTCTATTTTTAATTGTTTATCTTCTGTTATTATTTGCTTATCATTTATACTTTAATGATATTTCACTTATTCTGACCACTGATAATTTCTTGGAACTTTTCCTGATTCACATTATATGTTTTATTTATTTATTTTTTTACCTCCTTCCCCTCTTGTGGCTTGGAAATTCAATATCTTGTTTCTGGCCTGTGCTATTATCCCTCATGTTTTTAACATACATTAAAATATATTTTTTGCGGGGCTGGGGATTTAGCTCAGTAGCACAGCGCCTACCTGGCAAGTGCAATGTTGTGACTTAGATTCCAGGTACTAGAAAAAAAACCAAAAAAAAAAAACAAAAAACATATATATATATATTTTTTTTCAATTTAAGAAATTAGTTTTTAAAAAATCTCATATTTTACAAGGTTGGATCATTTTTATGTTTTTATTTTCCTTTTTTCCCTTTTCCTTCCCACCAAGATTTATTGAAATTGTCTGGAATTTTAGTTTCAAAATATTGTAAATTTTTACCTTTACCTTTAGAAACAGTATCTTACCTTGTGGAGCCTTTCTCAACTAAATTTAGCCAACATCTTTAGCCTCATCATTAACTGTGTATTTTGACTCGACTAATTATTTGTATGTTTAAATAATTTTTGTGAAATTTGTTAATAAGTTTGCAGAACTCTCAAAAATTTGTTAACAAATTTGCCTGGAATTTTAGAAAAGTTGTCCTCCAAGGTGTGGTGGTATGTGGATAACTTTTGAATGTTAATTTTATTTAAAAATTTTTCTTTCACTTGAATAATAGTTTGAGTGGCAACTAAATCCTAGATGCAAAATCCTTTCTTTCTGGAAGCATGTAGCATTTTCTGTATTTTTTGATTCACTAATTTTATCAGGCTGTATTTATATGAGTCTTTAAAAACAATTTTGTCCTGGTTTGGCACCTCACAGGACTTTGCCTTCTGATGGTTCAAATCTTTCTTCTAGTAGTTTTTTTCCCTCCCATCATCGCTTTTCCCTCCTTGCAAGATACTACAAAGTGGGGTATTGCTTGGGAACGTGAGTGGCTGAACATAATAGAAAGCTTTGTAAACAGTGTCTTAAACAAGTAAGGAGTTTATTTTCCTTCACTAACAAGGAATCAGGTATGAGCAGCTCCTGTCTTCCTGTGTTCTCATTTCATGTGCTTAGAATGGCTTTTTCATTAGGTTTGTACTGTTTGCTGCCATATCTGGACATGATGGATCCATTTTCCAGGCAGGAAGAAGAAAGGGCAAAGAGACACTTCTCTGAGGCTTTGTCTTCTCGTTTGGGAGGGTACTGTGTCCCCGTGACTTCACTTTGCATCTCGCCGAGCTGTGCCCTGGAGCCATATGTATTGTGACATTGCTGAAGTGGGGAAGAGGGAGCAGGTATTTTACTTTCCAGTTTTGTAGCACAGGTAGGCGTGGAATAAGAGCATTAGAAAAGACACTCGGGTTTGTTAGTAGATAGTATCTGCTGTATATGGATGGCCTTACGAGTCTTTGTTCCTGGTCATAAGCTCAGTTTTCTTATAATCATCTTTTTTTGGTCACTTTACTCAGATGGGCTCATTTTACTGTTTTCCAAACTGAGCGTCTATCATGTTTATTCTGCTGCTTAGCCTTGTGGCCCTCTCACTTTTTTTTTTTTTTTTTAATAATTCTTACTGTTTTTAGAACAATTTGTTGAGAGTTCTTTCTACAAGTCATCTTATTATCTAGTATGGAAACTAAACATTTAAAAACATACAGAGCTTCTATAAAGCAAAATAGATGGTGATTCATTGGAACAGAGACTCAGAGGAAGATTAGTGAAGCAGGAAGACTTTAGGAAAACTTGAAGGAAGGGGTCTGTTTACTCTTTCCTTAAATTGTATCAAACTTCTTGCTGTTTCTCAAATCCTCTATGTTCTTTCAAGCCTCTGTGTTTCCAAATATGCCTTTCCCTTTATAGGTACATCGTTGAAAAATGCCTGTACAACTTAGAGAAGATGACCGTTTGGGGTACTTTCTCATCACTGAGACACAATACCCAACACCCATAATTTAGAGGAGCAAAGGTTTGTTTTGGCTCACAGTTTGTAGAGGTTCAGTCCATTAGTCTGCCTGCTCAAAGGCAGGGCTGCAGGGCAGAGGGGCAGAAGGGGATTGCTCATCGCGTTGCAGGCAGGAAGTAGAGGGGACTCAAGGGAGGAAGGAAGGAGAGAGACCCTTCGAGGCCACAGCCCAAGTGACCTACCTCCTCCTAACATCACGTTTAACTATAAACTCATCAGAGGAGTAATCACGTCCCTATGATCTAGTCACCTCCCAGAAGGCCCAACAGTGGCCTTTGGGGGACATTTAGATATAAGCCATTACAATGACTAAAGTAATAATTTTAATTTCCCTTGGTCCCTGATGGCTCTATATTGTGGCATGTTTAATTTTATAGACGTATTCTCTTGAATGTCACTAGGATACATACTTAGAATTTTTAAAATATCTCCTTTTATGTTGAGAACTCAGCCCTTCCAAGCCAGATGCCTCTAGTGCCACCCTTGCTAGCAAAATGAGCTTTGCCTCAGAGCTCAGGTTTTCATATATATTACTGAATGGATCTATCTGGTTGGGTTACCTGCATGAATCTTAGCTGTAAAGGAGGCTGGTGCAGAGCATTTCATGGTTTCCATCTTGGGAAGACAAGACTCCTTAAAGGTTCTACACAGTCAGAAAAAGAATACCATCTACTACTTGTTATATATAGTTTCTTTTTGTAATTGCATTAGTGTATGAAATGTTTACATTTCTGCTGAATTTACTCTGGCATGCTCTTTTCAGTAGCATTTAAAATAATTCCATTCAGATAGGAGTTTAAAATGTATTAATTACTAGTCAGTTGCATAATTTACTTTTTTGTATTATTTATTATTTCTCATTTAGGGCATCGCAGTATTTATGTCAATTTTACTTAAGAAAAAAATTAACCAGAGCTTCTTATTTGTGGTGAGTTAGGTAATATTACTTTTCCCCTAGTGTTAGACTTTTAGGCTTTTTGCAGTTATTCTTTATTATAAATAACATAACAATAAGTACTGTATCAGTCAGTGTTCTGAGTTACAAATAACAGGTGGACTTTGGCTAAAACAATAGAAAATTGATTTGTTGGGAGCTTTGAGTAGTTAACAGACACAAAGGGACCTTTGGGGAATCCCCGGTCTATAAGCCATGGAGATGTTCAGGGAGCCGAAAACCATATGAATACAGAAACTCTTTGGGAACAGCCTGGTGAGGTGCTCCTGGCACCATAGCCAAAAGACAGTTGCCCCGATAGATGCTCCATGCTGCATCCTTCACTGCTGCCAACACTGTATGACTCTGCTCATCCTGGAACAGTTAACTCTTCCCCTGCGTCTCTACATCTGTTCCTGCTCATTCAAAATTCAGGGTGTTTGCTTTGACGGGCTGATCCAGGCCATGTGCTTATCTTTTTGATGCCAGTGGCTAGGGAGCAGGAATGTCTGGTGGTTATCTGTCCCCTCCCAAGACTCACACACTGTTTAGTTTACTGAAAGAGGGAGCTTGGATGCTAGGGGCAGGAGCAGACAAATATAAAAGTCTTTTTGCATAAGTTTTTGCCCAAAGTCCTTCTTATTACTACCTAGGGATTGATTGCCAGTATTACTGTCATGAAATGAAAATGTATGGAATTCTTAAGTTTCTGTGCCCTCCACCTGTCCCTTCTTTCTTGGTGTTCTTCTGCCCTATTCTTGCACTAATGTGACCTCATCCAGTCCCATAGTCCCAAGGATTTGAACCACTGTAAATAAATGCAAAATACTTATTTCAAGCCCAGGTCTCTATCTTGAACTTCAAACAAATATCATTGCCTGATAATCTGCAGATATCCCAGGTACATGTATGAATATCAGCAACCCATCATAATCTTCAAACATGCTGCCTCTGTTATGATCTTTAGTTTAGAGAATGGGACTAGTATCCACTTAGTTGACAGATTTATTCTTGAGCCTTTCTTCTTGCTTTATCTTTCCATCAAATTATTTGTAGGTTCTGTAAATTCTGCTTCTTAAGTCTATCTGGAAACTGTTCTTTGTTCCCATTCCAGAACACATTCTGTAGCTCAGTTCTGCATTACTGCCATTACTTCTCAGTTGACCTTTCTGCCTCCAGTCATCCTCATCAGCTCCAGTTTCAAGTACACAATGGTTCATGTTGCTTCTTTGATTGTAGCTTTCTCCAACCGCTACATCTCCTTGCCCCTTCCTACCTGTTATGGTTCTAATGTAATATAATATTAGACTTAACACTAGTCCTTAAGAATTGTTACACTGTGTTATAATATTTAAGTTGTGAAATGATAAGAATAAGCATCACCCAAGGAAAACTTATCTTCTATTCTGGTGAGGGAATTAGTTTGTTTACGTTTGTGTGCAGGATAGTTATAACATGTTACGCATAAGCATGTCTTTGTAACTGGAAACTAGTTTAAAGAAATGCCTCTAGTTGCCAAGTTGACAAGTGGTGGATTGTTATGGTTGATACAGTATGTCAACTTGAGTCTAGAAGCTTAACTAAGTAACTCAGCAGTTCTACATCCTGGGGTGAAAAGGACATGCTCTTCTTGTTCCAGGGTATTGTACATTGTGTCAACTTGAGAAGTTTAGAAGGTTAACTGTGTGATTCAGCAAAGAGCCAGGGTCCTTACGTTGTATTCATCCTGAGCTTGTGCAAATGGGCACAGAGGTAGTGTAAGCCTGGGTGGATAGCCAATATACAATATAAGGAGGGAAAAGAGGCTTTCTCCCCCTGCTTTTGCTCTTGTGGCTTTTGCTGTCTTGTGCTGCCTAGAAGTGTTGCCCCTGTGCCCTGCAACCCTGCCTTGGAGCCAGCTGATTATAGACTAAAACTTCCACAAACAGTGAGCTAAATAAACCTTTCCTTCCTTAATTTTGATTGTTGAGTGTTTTGTCTCAGCAACAAGAGAAAAGTAACCAAGACACTACCCATGGAGACTAATAACCTTCCTCGATTCCCATGGTGCCTGCAGTTTACCAGAATTCTTCACAGCTTGTTAGAATTTTGTTGTGAAGAGACTGAAAACTACTTTAGGACAGATCTTTGTGAAATTCACTTTGAAATTACCAGTTCCCAGCATAATATCTGTGCAAAGCAGGCATTCAGTAAGAAATATTTGAATATTAGAATGGATTTTAAAAGACAACATGAAACTACTGTTTGTTAAGTAAGAGATGACCATTTATTTATTTATTTATTTTCTTGGTTTTTCTCCGGTACCGGGAACTGAACTCACGACCTTGCGCTTGCCAGACAGGTGCTTTGCCGCTGAGCTAAATCCCCAGCCAAGATGACCATTTAAATAAAGAAACTCAAGCCATTGACTTTATAGGCCCCATGTTTCTTTTAAGGGACTGTTCAAGGAAAAACTGAGACAAGTTAAATTTAATAAAGCTTAAATGTGCAAGAAAAAGGTTCTAGAATTGGCAGCATTCCATACTGAAGATGTTCAGAATGTGCAACCTCACAGATTGTATTTAGAATCAGAGAAAAGGAAGTGACATGCAGTGTGATAAGAATATGGTACATTTTTAATTTAAAAAATTATTATAGTAGAAGACATTGCCATCAGTTCCCCTCAGAATACCTGCTTTTGTGATACCTTGTGATGTTTTTATATGACAGAAATTTCTGTAAGTGCTTGATCAACGTGGAATGCTCATAAAACATGGTAAATGTTTAAATTAACAAAATTATATAGTAAAAGTCCCATTTAATAGTGAAAGTCCCATTACCATGAATCCCCCTTAGGATATGCAAAATAATTATCCTTACTCCAAACACACTTATCTCATCATTCTTGGCAATGTGTCTTTGACTGTAATAAGATTTTAAAAATTTAAACATTCACCATATCTTTCTATCATCCCTTGTACTGCCTTCATTGGCTTTTTAGCCTCTGCTTTGCTAGAAGTTTGCATGTTATAGTTGGCTAAGACTCAGTTACTTAGTTTTACAGATGTGCTCTTGGGTTATGAATTGTTTATACATCAAACTAGGATGTTAAGTATATCCTATACCCACTTGGGGCTAAACATTCAAATACAGAGGAGGCTGTATTTTGGTACATCAGGACAAAATTTGAGAATACAATGTATATTAGTAGGTAGACCGGATTTCTCCCTATTCAGCACATCACAAAACTTTTTTTAAAGTAGGGAAATGACACTGTTAGGAGCACCAGACTGTGAGGCAAAGAGACTTATTCCACAGGGGAAAACTCTATAAGTTATCAGATAATGACATCATAAGCTATTTTTTTCTTCTACTATCCCAGTGTTAATTCTGTTTTTGTTTTGGTTTTGTTTCTGTGAGGTCTTGAGCACAGATGTAGCAGCTTGAAATGTGTTTTTTAGAAAAACTAGTGTAGGAACTGTCACCAGACTAGGTCTGCATGGTTCCTGAAGCTGAGATGAAGAATTTAACCCACGCTAAACACAGAATGTTTGGAGAGGGGCTGGGGATTTAGCTCAGCGGCAAAAGCGCCTGCCTGGCAAGCGCAAGGTCGTGAGTTCGGTTCCCGGTACCGGAGAAAAACCAAAAAAAAAACCAAAAAAAAAACCCAAGAAAACAGAATGTTTGGAGGTTTGCTGACTCCATCACAGAAAAATAATTTTTAGGGGACTAGGCAATAAGAGGCATGGGAAGGGTTTTATTAGGCAGAAATTCCAAACTATGCACTCAAGGAAATAGAGCATAGGCTGGAGAGAGAGAGGAGAGAAAGAGAAAGCTCCATGAGCTAGAGCTGGATATACTTCTGGGATTCTGAGGGTGTTTTCAAGATGGGGGATCGCGGCTCACTCCCGGCCTCATCGTTCCCTGGAAGGAGGGCTTCCGGCACACAGGGAGCCTCGGGTGGGGAGCGCCAGTCTTCTGGCTGGCTAGCTTCCTGCCTGG
>NW_004955416.1:6622126-6659550 GCF_000276665.1 Chinchilla lanigera | reverse complement strand
TAAAAAAAAAAAAAAAAAAAAAAGATGGGGGATCGAAGATGTGTGTTCCTGCTGTCCGTCAGGTTACCCTCTGGCAGGTTATGTCAGAATGCAAACTATTTCTATGTGTTTGAAGTTGAGATCTGTTGCCCATTAACTTATATTGCTGCTTCCTTGAGAATGGAGGAAGCGTAATTTATAGGTGAAAAGGACAGGTCCAGAGCCAAATTTACAGGCTTATTGTGTCTTTAAGACCTTCAGGAATTTTTCAGTGTGTTCTCTGGAAGAGAAAAACAGACCTGAGTAACTTTTATATCTTGAGCTGTAGTTCTTTTTACAGTTTTAAAATCCTGTTTTCCTTGTTTCTTTTTAAGTTTTTTCTATCCTACATCATTCCCCCTCCCCCGAGACTTTGATCTCTTATTCTTAAGCAGGTGCAGAAGGGCTGCCTTCCCTCTTCTGTAACTGCTTCAGGCCGAGGAGAGGCATTGATCCTGCCTAGCCAGAGATCAGAAGTCTCACCCTGACTAATCTAAGGGAGACAAAGGAGGATGGGTTTTGTTGTTTGATGAACAATCATCTTTTGTTAGTGTGTGGAAAAGAGGACAAAGACATTGAGGCCTAAGCTTCATTTTATAACTTTATTAAAAAGGCTGGGCCAAAAATTAACAGTAGAATATTGATGAACAGTGGTCCCCCAAAAAGGTGGAAGTCAGTAGTATTTGGCATAAATCTTTTATCTTTAATGTTAACCTCTACTTCTTTTTGTAGTGTTTACCCAAATACATAATAAGTGGAGTTTAAGAGCACATGGACTCCTCCCTGTTTTGTCAGTAAGAAATCTAATGTCCTATTTTAATTATAAGAATGGTAAATGAATATATTAAATTAGGTTATATTTGACCATTGGGCCATTAAAATTTTTACTATCTGTTTTGTAGACCTGAGGAACTTTTGTAAGGACTGGCTCCAGATAATATAAACATATCAATTTAGTTTATGTCACAAAGGTGATGAAGTTTAATAGCTAGAATATTTATATTGCTATTTTTATTTTATAGGCACTGTGTACACTGGTTGACACCTGTCCTTTGAGGTCCAATGACCTCCTTGCTTGGGACTTGGGTGACTCGCTGGAGTTGCAGGATCCCTTTGGAGGGTCACATCATATCCTGGGTCCTGGCTGACTTAAATGCACAAAGGGCCAAAAGATTAGACAAATTATCTTTTTTTTAACTTGGGTTTTCAAGTCTCAGGTGTTGAATGCCCAGAAGATCAGTTACACTAGTATTGAAGGGGGAGCAGTAGGGTTAACTATAGTAATTCTATCTGTGTGTTGAACACTTTGAAATAAAAAGTATGTCCAAAGAACTGTTACCTTTTATTAATTATGGTCATCATTAGTATTAGGAGCCAGTGTTAGATTCTGTCTCTATTGTAGATGATGGCTTATTGTCTTAATTATCTTATAAAAGCCATATTCCTGTAGAACGTTAGGTCATAGTGATAAAGTTCTAAAAGGAAAATTTTAAATCATGAGCAAACATGACACTGGGAATCGAACTCAGGACCTTGCACTTGCTAGGCAGGTGCTTGTGCTGCTGAGCTCTATCCCCATACCAGCATAACAATTATGATGGTATTAATATATTAGAACTGTTAGAGTTTTTAAAAATACATTTAAATTCTCATTTTAGTGTAGAATAACTTATTAATAGCTTACCTTTATCCAATTATAAATTATATGACATAAACTTTTGTCTAAATTTTCTACTTTTTAAGCATAGGGGCTGAAGTACTTGTCTGCAGGTGTACTTTATAGATAATTAATGTCTAGTCTTCAATCTTCAGAGTGACATTGCCTAACTGCATATTCTTTAGGCATATGTAACTATCATAACACAGTTACGTAACAGTCACATAAACATAAGCCTGAAAAAAGATCCATCATAAATAACTTCAGTCTAGAGGTCATCAGCATGACAAGATGCTTTCCTACATTCCGCATCACATAATACCTGTGCACTTGGGAAACACATAATGTATTTGTTACACCATGAGGGTAGCAATAATTAACATCGCAGCTGAATTGAAATCTTTACATATATTTACTTAGACTTTACTCTTAAGGCAAAATTTAGGTTCCGTTAACAGGTTTCTATTGTGTAACTATATTGACAAGAATTAAAGAACATCTTTAGGGCTCTTTTAGGTTTAGGAAACAGTGTGAATGACCACAGAGAGACTTATTACCCAATATGAGCCAAAGGTCCACTGTACAAGGAATCATAGTGGGTTTAAAGAGTCTATAGATGTCACTCAGCAACTACAAGTCACATACCACTTTAGACAGGGAGTTGAACTCAAGGCTAAAATTATCACAAGGATGCCACAACCAAATAAGATGCAGGGAGAAAGCGAGATAATATTAGAGAGGCTCTGGGGAAAACGTACTTGAAGGTAGGGCAGGACAGGGGGCTTAGGACCTGGGAAAGCTATGATAGACAGCTGGGAAGGTCTGAAATGGTACCCTTCCCATGTGCCTGTGGGCCTTTCCTACCTGCAGAGAGAGGCCGTGTGCTTCCTTTCTCCTTCCCATGCAGTGGGATACGCCTGCTCCCACTGATCCCCCCCTACTCTCCAGCTCTCTGACTCTTTTTGATAGTTAATATAACAAAAAGTTAAAGGATTTGAATTTTTTGACAGTTGAACTCTTCAGAGTAGAGTGCAGAATGGGATTGGGCCTTTGTTAGGGGAGAGAGGAGAGGGGAAAAAAAAGAGAAAACCGGTGGGCTTCTTTTCAGCTTGAGTCCATAGAGTTTAGCAGTCCTGAGGATAATGTCAGTCATCAGCTGAATGACCATTTACAGCTTAGGCATGTTCTCAGCCACCCAAAAGGGGAGCCATGGCATCAGGTGGACTGAGCTTTTGCCTTTCGGCTTGTGGGTGCTGAGGGGGAGATGGTGGGAGAAGGGGAGAAAGAGGGAAGAAGAGCAGTTTAGAGGCCCTCCTTTTAGCTAAAGTGTTTAAAACCAAAAATGCGTGTGATTTAAGAAGATTGCCTCCCTTGGATGTCACTGTAAAGACTGGTCTTTTCCGTGAGGGCTCCAGACCACGCTTCCTGTGCCGGTTGCATGGGAAACTTTGAGGGAGACACTGGAGGGACCTATCCTTCTGTGTCTCTCTGGTGAGCAAATTTTAGTTCCATCGGACCCAGGAACAGGGTGTATGGCCGAGGGACTACCCAGTTAGGCTGCTACATGTAGTAGAAGAGTCTTCTTAACACCACTTTCCATTTTTGTTTAGAGAGAGGCAGTGCCTCTTGTTTTTGATGTTTTATGTACAAGCACTCCTTTTCTAGGAACTTGGGAGCCTGTAACTGTTAAAAAGGAAAAAGCTAAAGCTGCAGAAGTTTGTAGACAGGGGGAGAGAGGGAGAAAGAATGAGACAAAGGGAGAGAGAGAGAGAGAGACAAAGATAGACAGAGGGTTGGGGGAAATGAGGAAGAAAGAAAGGAAAGGTTTTGGTTGAACTTACGAAAGTCATGGTCCCAATGCACGTTTTTCTCCTGGCTGGCTCAAGAGGGGGAGGCACTCGATGAGCTGGAGCTGAGTGTATTTATCAGGCCTTGCGAGGTGCATTAAAGATGAGTGATCTAGGATGTGTTCCTACTGTCTGTTAGATTGTCCATTTGGCAGGCTATGTCCGAATGCAAGCCACTTATTTACATGTGTTTAAAGTTGAAATATACTGCCTACTTATATTGCTGCTTCTTTGAGGATGGAGGAACCATAACTTGTAACTTATAGGTGAAAAAGACAGGTCCAGAGCCCAATTTACAGACTTACTGTGTCTTTGAGACCTTTAGGAATTGTTAAGTGTGTTTACTAGAAGAGAAGAAAAGGCTTGAATAACTTCTGTGTCCTGAGCTGTAGGTTTTTTAGAGTATAACTTTAAAATCTCGTTTCCATATCCCATTTTTGTCTAATTTTTTATCCTCAGGAATGAACTGGTAACCCTTGTTTCCTCTTAGGGTGACCGCTGTGGTTGGCTGGTCCCAGGAGAAGGATATACACTTGCTGCCAGCGAGCATGAGCAGCTTGCTGAAATTGACACAAAACTCCAAGCACTCTCTGCAGTCCCGCTGACAGCTTCCAGCTTTTCTCCAAGACTTGAAAATGAGAGTGATCAGGTATTTAATTCAAGAGCACAGAGGCTGTTCAGGTGTATGTGTGCTAAAGCTAGTTCATATAATCACACAATCTTCTCATTAACTCAAGGTTTTTTCCTAATTACATTTTTCATGACTATAGCTGCCGTCATTGTCATTTCCATTCAGTGTATATTGCCTTTGGTTACTTCTACCCATTTTCCTTTCAGCTGGTAATTTACAGGGATGAAATCATTTAAGAAATATCTATTTTAATATTATACTCATGATTTAAGCTAATTCTTGATTGTGATCAGGCAGTAGGAAAGGTAGGAATATAGACACAGTAATATTTTAAAATTTATTTTTAGTTTTTAAAATTTATTTTAAAAATAGAAGGAAAACATATTAACAAACAGACATCTATTTACAAAATAGCATGAGAACAATATCATCAATACAGAGTTACAGACAAAATGGTAGGAAATTAACAATGGTTGTTGTACTACGTATTGATATCTTCAAAGTGGTTTCTCAGGAAAACAAATAGAAATATGCAAGACTGATCAACTATTGACGTAGTATTAATTAGTCCTCTGAGAGACCTATTTTCCTTTGTTCTCAGGTCCTAGATATTAGTGGTAGCAGCCACTTCTCTCTTACTCTGCCACAATCTTCCAGCTCTTTTAAGTTAGCATGGAGAATGAAGCTTACCCTACTGGTGACTTCTATCCTATGATGGTTTTGAAATGAATGTGTTTCTTCTCTCAATAATTCCCTCAAATATTCTCTTACAAAGCTGGTAGAGAGTGTAGAATACAGAGAGTGGTATTCCTTCGGGAAAGTACAATTTTCTTCTGTCCCCATATATTTCAGTATTCTCTGTGATCTAGTTTGGGGCTTGGTGATAGTCTGAAGAGAAAACTTCTGTTGTTTATCTTTTCTGCTATTCTTCCCCAGCTTTGTAACGTCTTCACCGTATCACTTTCTGTACAGTTATAGATAGCTATGATTTTCTTGGTCCTTTAAAAGATTTAAATATTGTTAGCCTCTAGGCAGTACTTCTGATTTAGAGTGGATCTTTTTACCAAGCTGTCAATTCAGGGTTAAGGATCTGGCTTTAGGTCAGTTAAAACTACCTTGGGGGAGAGGAGCAGAGTCAAGATGTTCCAGAGAATCAGTTTGACTGGCAGCACCTCACGGAGTGATCTCTCCTTCCTTAGGTTATGTTTCTAAGGGCCACGCACAGCGGCTTCGGACCCCTAGAGAGAGCAGTATC
The DNA here is from genome assembly GCF_000276665.1 of Chinchilla lanigera. NCBI lineage: Eukaryota > Metazoa > Chordata > Mammalia > Rodentia > Chinchillidae > Chinchilla > Chinchilla lanigera. The sequence goes on along the minus strand of NW_004955416.1, from coordinate 6,654,142 downwards.
GATAGTAGTGTGCCCACCAATCATTTCTGGATTGGGATCTGAGTCTAGAGAAGACTCTGAGAATTGGAATCTTTGTCCCCACTCAAATGTGCAGGATGCTGACACAAGTCACGCTGCTTCATTTGCATTATTGGGTTCCACATCTCCAAAGGAAGAAGTCAAGATGGGGTGATAAACTTCTTCAGAGATATTTGTTCTTTTCATGTTTCAGCTGATTCTTCCCCCTTGGTTGTTATAGTTCAATGATCTCAAAGACAGAAAGGTAGAAGGTGTTTTTTTCATAGCTATTAAATGTTATTCGTGAAAGAGAAACTGAGAATTTAAGGATTCCGTCGTTGTCATCTAAATCACATTTTTTTCCGAGCTCCCCTTATGGTTCAGATAAAATATTTGGAAAAAAATGAAAGGAACAATCAGTTGATTACTTTGTTTTTGCATACGGAGATTATGTATTTTTTTAAGAAGCAGCATATATTTACAAAGAAGAGGAAAAACCCTGCATTTTGGGACTCCCGTTGGATGCAGAAACAGAAAGGTACAATCATAGCTGTTGAAAGGGAGTGACTGATGCTTGCTGCATGCAAAGAAAGAATACCCCTCGTGTGTTTGTTCAATTTCCTTTTGGCATTTCCTCATCTCTAACTAAAACCAGCATTGCACATTCAATTTTCAAGGCAGAAATGCTAACATGGCAAATTATTTTATGGATATAATTTTTGGATCAGAATACTTTTGAATAAGTACACTGAAAATGTCTTGGATAAGCCCTGCATATCCATTTAGCCAATGGATGGGCTCCAAACTATTGCTGAACCACAAATATTAACAGTGCACATTCACATATTTTTATTTTTAACTCTTATGCACATTATTTACTCATCAGTAATTTTTCTTTGTGCTTTTTCAAAATGTCTTTTAAGTGAAATATTTTTGTGTTTTTAAGCAGTCAGTTCATGAAATATTAACTGAGTTGTCACTGTATATAAGAAATTATGGGGAATTCAAAGTTAGGTCAGACAAATATAGTACCTTAGTATATAGAAGTCTTGCTTCAAATTAGGTTCTACCACTTCCTAGTTTTGTGGACTTGGGCATTAATTAGAAGCTCTCTAAATCTCAGCCCTCTCATTTATAAAATAGTAATGATATTCTTTAGGATTCTTATAAAGAGTAGCTAGTGTAATATACAAAAGGTGCTTACTGCAGTATAGGATGCAGAATTTAATCCATGAAATTAATATTGTTGTCATATGTGGCATAAGGAACTTATTCCATATGGAAGGTAATGAGTAATACATACATAACTATGATACATGTGCCATTGTCATTCAGAGCACAGAATGAGACCATCCAGAAGGAATATCAAGAAAGTCCACTTTCAGTAAGAAGGGACAGAGCAGGAAAGGAACTAGAGCAGGAGGCAGAAGAGATCAGGGACACAGGACAGTGCTGTCATGTACTGTAAAACTTGTGGCCTGCTGTGCAAATTAAAGCTCATAGCTTATAAAAGTATTTTAGCCAAATTTTAAAAATGAAGCTAATTCGTATAAAATTCAAAATTTCTAGTTTCTCTTGAAAAATAATATAGCAACATTATATCTGAGTCCTTTCTTGGAGCTACTGTGCAGGATTGAGTAGCAAATGTCACTTTCTATGGGACACAGATCTTCAGGTTTGCTGCAATATCCATCACCATATTATGTTATCAAGAAAACAATTTTCAGAAAAGTTGAAAGAAGCACAGAGTTTCTAAGTTATCTGTATATGCTAAGTATGTGCGGCTAAATCGGTAGGCATATAAACTTATGGTGATAAACACAGCTAAGCCAGAAGAGGTAAAGGGACCCTAGGAATATGGCTTAGAGGATGAGAAAGTGTTGGTTGTTATGAAAGGGGCAGATTAAAGATCTCCTTTCCTAATGAGCTTGAACATTCAGTAGACATTAGGTAGACAACCTGGCCTGGGACTTAACTTTAGAACCATGTTTTAAAAGCAGCATTTAGCTTTTACATATCCGATTTCCTTTGTGTAAAACAAAGTACATGGTCATCACATTCAAAAGAAATGATGGCTTATTACTGCTGTTGCTGTAATGTTAATAATGTGTGATTGCAGGTTTTACATCTGCTTTTTACTTTTATTTCATCTTAGCAAAAGAGAAATAATTGAAGCAATTCTTTTCTTAAGATCTGTGGCTTAACTGTGCATACCTTTCCATATCCATCTCTGAGCTCTACAATATATCAGTTTTTTCCACATATTATAAATCCCACCAGAAATTTGAATGATGTTTCATAAGTTAATTTTTCTTATTCATAGATGTATGAAAAATAATATAGCAACTTTCTGTATAAATATCTAGGATACAGGAGTTATATAAGCATTTAGTTTTTAAAATCCTAAGCAACTGGAATCAATAATGTATTCTGTTCTTTCTGCTTCTTGTAAAGAAATGTAGTTTATTCATCTCTCATTCAATTAGTCTTGCTAAATCTAGGATTCCAGTTCAAGGTTATTTTTTTTTTTCCAGTTGGAGGAAGGTCTTCAGAAATGCCTCCACTGACAAGAAGCATTCTTTTGTTCTTAAACCAACTAATCTAGTTGAATATAAACATCCTCTTATTTTGATTTATCTTCTTATTCTTTTTTTTGTGTGTGTGTGTTTCTCTAGTACCGGGAATCGAACTCACGACCTTGCACTTGCCAGGCAGGTGCTTTGCTGCTGAGCTAAATCCCCAGCCCCTATCTTCTTATTCTTAAAAATACTGATTGTTTTACAAAATTTGGACAGACCAACAAAAAATTAACAGACGTGTGTGTGGCTGGGTAGGGGGGTACTGGGATTGAAACCAGGGCCTTTGCATGGAGCTCAATCCCCACCCCTTTTTCATTTTTTATTTTGAGACAGAGACCCACTAAATCACTAAGTCTCCAACACTGGGATTGAATTTACGGTCTTCCTGCCACAGTCTTCCAGAATGCTGGGATTATAGGTGTGTGCCACCATGTCTGGTTTAACAAACATTTAATTGAGGAAAATTGTAGTTATATCTATCTGTTTTCTTGCCAAGATCATGCTATTGCTGACAGAAACAATGTTTATTATTTCTGGTCTCTTCCTGTCTCAATATTAGTTAAAATTTAGAAAATATAGACCATTGTTCAACATGTAATCCTGAAAGATGTTACTGTACCTTGCTGGCTTCAAGGATTTGCATAGTTTCAATACTGGCCATGAGGCCACTTAACTCCAAATTTACTTAGTACACTCTTTAAGAGCAGGAATCTAGTAGTTTTTCAACATATACCAGTCATAGGCACTGAACTCTTATTGACTAGGTGCTTGTTTCCAGAAAATGCAGAAGTGTGCCCCAAGAGCGGGATTTCTGGGCTGAGGAATAAACAAGAAGTCACTACAGAGGTGCTTGCCTCCAGGCCAAGCATTCTCCATCAGACATTCCTGTCAGATGTTCTCAGCCAAATCTGGGAAATGGCTTTTGACACCTGTGTCTTAGATTACTGTGAAGTTTATATGTATTTTCTGCTGAGCCACGGTGCAGTCAAGGTATTTTTATTTCATGGTAATATTCCAAGATGATAAAAACAATCTATGTGAAAGATTTCCCCATTCCCTTTGGTACTGTCAGGCAAATGACGCATCTGATGACAGGAAATAGCAGTTGCCTGTGGAAGTGTGCACCACTGCCTATAACACAGGACAAACGGCTTTACTCAGGGAGGTTTGCAGTGGTTTATTTGCATACCAGATAACTTAGGAAGCTGTAATTTCCTCCGTATTTGACTTCTGAAAATGAGTTTATTTAGCTTCAGAGACCCCTGTTGGCTCAGTCAGCACCACAGATATTTTTCTAAGGATGAACTCAAATCCCTTGGCAATCAATTAGTCAAATCAATGATTATCAGTTTACCCGAGGGATAATTCTCTTCTTGTGGCTTCCTTAGATAGTCTCTGCATATCAGGGAGACTTTTTGCTGAATTCTTCATAAAATTGTGCCTGTATGACCAGGAATCACAGAAACAATATGTTAGCTGCAAAGTCTGCTGAAAATACTGTATTTCTGTGGTAGGAAATCAAGACATTTCTTGTGACCATGAAAACCATATAACTGGCTGGCACTTTGTTATGAGAAAAGAACCTACTGGCACCATAGAGCTTTTTGCATATATAGCTGGGTGCTTTTTGCCCACATCAATGACTTCCTGTTTTATTTACTCTTAGACTCTGCCTTTATCACGTGGTGTCCTTCATCTGTTTGAACAGTATGGTCATGCTATCAGAGACCATGACTAAGGAAAGGCATTACATATCCTAACTGCAGAGAGTTACAGACTTACAAACCATTAGTGGTGGAATGAAATTTCATAGAAGAAACTGAGACCCAGAAAGAGGAGATGATATCCTCAAAAGTGCACAGACTGTTCCCACAGTACTGGAGCTGGACTCTAACCTTCATGTCTGTTCCTTTTGGATATAGAGTCACGTTGTCAGAGCAGAGCAATAAGAGCCTTGGTAGAATAACCTTTTTGTTTTGTGAAAAATAAAGAATGGCTCTTCTACTTATGAAGTCAATAACTTGCTTATTGTTGAAAAAAATAGAAGCAAAGCTTTTGTAAAGAAGGAGGGGAAGCGAAGTTGAAGGGAAGGGAGGGGAATGGGGAAAACAGAAGAAGCAAAATATATCACGTACAGGTACACATTCTCTACGGTGAATGTTATCATGATGTGTATCTAAAATGTACCAGTAAAATAGAAAGGAAACTCAAGAACTACAGAAAAAAAAGAAAAATCAAATAAAATAATCAAGATTTTTACCATCAAGTTAATCACTGTCAAGCTGTCTTCCAGTTCACAGTATTTCTACACAAATATACCTGTCTTCCCCCTGCCCGCATAGTGTATCAGTTAGAGTTCTGGACAAGAAACAGGGGGAAGATGTGGCTGATTTCTGAAGAGAACTTCCATAGATTTAAAGGAGTTAGCAAAGGGTGTTGGGTCAGGCAGAAACTAACAGCAGTGGTTGGGGGAAGGAAAAGTGTGATAGGAGCTCTGGGAGAAGTTTTAGCAATAGAGAGTATGGGTAAAGGGTTAGTCAGTCCTTCCCCTCCTTCCCCGTGAGAATTTGAACTGTAGTTAACTTCCTAACTCTGTTTCCCAGACCTGGCAATCTGATAAAAGTGGGAATATCACCTAAATTGGGGGGCAACTTTTTTATGTTAAAACTGACCCTTTGAATTGGGAAAATTGTGAAGGCCTGATGAGGAAGCCATATTTGGTCTTCCCTACGTGCAGTGATCCTTGTGTTTGAGTCTGTCTCTTGCTGAGGTCCCTCAGAGGCAGCTCTGTGCCTCTGGAGTCAATCCAAGAGGCGATGGCTCCTGTGGGACAATAAAGTTTTAAGAATGGGGCATGTTACGGTTTAGACCTAAAATGTCCCCTAAAAGTTCAACGTGTGTGGAGTAGATTGGCTCATGGGGACACTCTGTACTCACTGGTGGCTTCATCCCTTGAAGAGCTTGGTACCTGAATGTGTTGTTTGGAGGTAGGCACGGGTGGGAGGTGGGTTGCTGGGGGTGTGACTTGGAAAGGTCTGCTCCTGTTTCTGGCCCCTCCCTTTCCTGTCTGCTTCCTCTCTGCCATGGGTTGAGTGCTTTTTCCTCTACTATGGCCCTCTGGCATACTGTTTCTGCCTGGAAGCCAGTCCACCATAAACTGAAACAATGAGCCAAAAATGAACTTCTTCTCTCTCAATTTCTGGGTGTCTGGTATTGTGTCTTAGCCTTGGGAAAATGACCAAGAGAGGATGACTTTCTTGTCTCCTGTACCTATACTGCTACTACATGGGCTTCGAGCAAATACTCCCATTGAAAGGGGATCCCTGATATTGCCTTGCTGTGCTTCCTGTCCTGTATCCTTGAGTCCATTAGCTCTGTGTGTAGCCTCTGTTTGTTTTTGAGCGTGAATGTCCATCTGACTCTAAGAAAACCTGGGCTACCCCAGGGATATATTCTTGCCACAACTTTGGTGCCAAAGCAGGAAAAAGAAGGGAAAATAGCCCAAGCTTTCTGTCCTTTCCTTTCCAATCTCCTAATATTCTTCCAACATTGACTGAACCTAACCATGAGACTGGCACCAGGGAGGAGGGCTGATTATTCCAGCTGATGTCAGGGCCTCATCGCACTTTGCCATTCCGCTGTTGACGGACGCTGGGATCTTCAGTGTTTGGCTGCGTGAGTATTCACGTACAGAGCGTGAAGAGTGCAATGCAAAACTGAAGAGCCTTTGTCAGAGAGGTGGTAGAAGCTCGAACAGTGAGCATTCTGGTGACCAACTGTGTGCAAGGGAGGAAGGGATAGGAGAATTCTGGCTTGAGTGACTCCAAAAACGTCCCTCGTGCCAGTTAGCTATGTGGTAACACAGAAGAGGAGATCTGTAGGACAGAAAGGAAGGCATTTAGTTTTAGACATAGGACAGACTTTTGGTCAGGAAATGTCCATCTTTATCCCCTAGAAATAGTACTAACCAATATTCCTAGAGATTGAAAACTAGGAGAAATGAGAAGTACAATGATGCACTTTCATTATATAATGCTTATTTTTTTCAAAGGACACGTTCAGCTCACATTGGGAACTGAGATTTGCATGTCTGTTATGTGCTGTGACAACTTTCAGGCTAGATCTCATACTACCATTGTTTTACACATGAGGAAACTGAAGCTCAGAAAAGTTAACTTGTTTCTGTAAGTCCATCTTAGTCAGGAAGCATGTGGACCCAATATTCAAAACTATGACTTTACCAAGACCTGTTTTCTTCCCATTATTACACAGCTGCCTCTAAGAACATAGATGGACAGTGTTTTTTCTTATTATCATTTATCTATAGTAAACGTGAAGTCCAGAGAAGCTGTGGTTTGTCTAAGATCTCATGCTGATTAAGCGTCGGAGTAGGGACCAGAGCGCAGGCTCCCTTCCTCCTGGCTGTGCCTCTTTGGCTTATACAGTACCTTCTTGCTTTCCAGATGAGTGCCTAAGTTGAGTTAATTTCCCTACTTGTTTTATGTGTGTTTTGAAAGGAGAGAATACTGTCTGAGAAGCAAAATTGGCCCAATCTCTTCGGAGTGGTGTGTGATTGTAACACATACCAGCCTATGAAAAACACTTTTTTTTTTTTTTAATTAGGAAGCTGACCTTGATAATGAAAGAAATGTGGAAGCAGCGCCAGGAGAGCAGGTACTTCGAAACACTAAAGAGCAGCGGGGTCAGAAACATCGGCTGAGAGAGATAGATGAAAAGCTGAGGAAGATCAAGGAAAGCGTGGTAAGCCTTTTGTATTTAAAGTGTAATTATATCCAATGAATGCGCTAAAAAAAGTTTCCATTTTGTTTGACCCTTTATGGCTGTTCATATGTGTTAAATCAGATGTGTGAATTTGTCAGTAAGAATTTAAGTAAAAGCTAAAAGCATGATTCATAGGACTTAAAATGGCCTTTAGTTTAAGTAATTTATACAACAAAATAAACATGTAAAATGCTATTTAAAGTCAGAATAATGATCCTTACTCCTAATATCTCAGGTCTGACAGAAACACAAGTATTAAAAAATTTAATAGTTCTTCATAAAATCACCCTTACATATTGAAGTTATAGCTTCAATACTCCTACTTTTGTTCTAACATACTAGTGATTAATTAATTAATTTTAATACATTCTAAATCCTTTTGAGCCTATTGTATTTTTCTTGCTCACAATTTAAAGATACATTGTTGTTGATGATAGAAAGCTCTTAAACTAACTAAATTGTTAGCTGATTGATATTCTAAACCTTTCAAAAATGTCCTTCTATATTACAGTTTCAAGCTATCTATAAGATGTTTCTTGGATACTTGGCTTTTACCTAAAATAAAAGTAGGAAGGCTGAACTTGGGATTCTCCCTACATACTCTCTCCCAGGGCTGGTCTTGCCAGAGGTACCCAGTTTCTGTCTCCTACTAAATTCTTCCATCTTCATTGATCTTCAAGCCTTATTATATTTTAATCAGTATGGCTGATGTGTTGCCATATCCTGCCACAAATCTCTATGATCTTTAAAATTCTTCTTTTCCTTTTTGTCCCCACTTTTATTTCCCCCTCTCAGAATTGTCACCTCATGTTTAACCACATATAATGTGGCTAAACTTTGTGGAAGTTTTGGCTTCTAAGTCATTGTTTTCTCCTGTCATTCCATTTTTATATGCTGCACTATGAGGGGTAAGCATCAGGGACATGATTTTGATTAAGATTTCATCTTTTCAGTCTCCTCCCCAAGAATGAACAACAATCTTGATTGAGACTCCAGGAGTTGTGTCAGCTGAACTGCTCTTACCAGCTTACTGGGGACCTAAAGGAGGTCTAGGACCATCTGATATGTGTTGGGGAACTGATCTAAAGGGGATAAATGCATTTGACTTCTCTGTCTCTCTCTCTTTCTTTTTCTTTTTGGTCTTTTTGTGACAGGGTCTCACAATGCAGTTCAGGCTGGCCTTAAACTCACTTTGTATCCCAATTTGGCCTCTAACTTGCAGTGATCCTCCTGCCTCAGCCTCCCAGTGCTGGGATTATAGGTGTGTACCCCCATGCCTGGCTGACTTCTCTTTATGGCTCATCTTTGTTTGCTTTCTGGGAAATTCCATGGGAATTATGTTTGAGGGAGAACTTGATTTCTATTTTCTGTGGGATTTTTTCCCCTTTGAGTTTGCTGATGTGATGAAGTGGAAGCAGGGATGGTTACGAGATAGAAAGGGGCTCTTCAGCAGTAGTTGTGGTGGTGGTGGGACACTATAAATTTGATGTGACAGATGAGGTGTGATTTGATTGGTTTTGAAAATGTTGGAACTTCCTCTCACTGTGCATCTGCCAATCCAAGCCAAGCACAGCCTGTCGTTCTCCGTAATTAATTCTCCTGATTTCTGACTGCTGTGGTCCAGGTGCTGCATCCCTACCTCCATCCATGTTGAAATCCTAACTCCTGAGGTCATGGTGGTAGGAAGTGGGGCTTTAAGGAGGTGATTAGTTGATGCAGGTAGAGTCCTTGTTAGTGGCTTTAGTGTTCTTATAAAACAAGGAACTTGTTCCCCCTTTTTACCATGTAAGAACATAGTGAGAAAGTGCTGTCCATGAACCATGAAATAGGTCCTCACCAGATACTGAATCTGCTGCCTCCTTGGCTTGGACTTCCCAGCCACCTGTGAACTGTGAGAAATGAATCTCTCTTGTTTATAAGCCATCTAGTTTATGGTGTTGTTACAGAGGACTGAACAGACTAAGATAACTGATGCTTTATTACCTACCTTGAACATTCTTTTCTGCCACGTCTTTATCATTACCTAATTTTGAGCTCAAAACCTGCATCCTTTAAAAAATGTCATAATATTCCAATGTCATACAAACTTTGGCTATACTTAGAGGAATATCAAATATCACGAACTGGTTGTTATCTAAGTGGAAAAGAATAATAAGTAAATAGTGAAGAGAAATTACAGAATAACAGTTCTCAGCCAGAAGCTGTTTCAAGTACTTCAGAAACACTAAGTTGTCTGATCTTCATGAACCCTCTATGAAGTAAATACTATTGTCCTTACTCTATAGCTAAAAAAGTGGAGGCAAAGAAAATTGGCAGAATATTCTCAGAGTTATGCAGCTAGTAAGTGGAGGAGACAGGATTGATAGCATTGGGTAACTATGCTATAATGCCTTTCTGATGTTTGTTTGCTTTCTTTTCATGGTTAATGTTTTTAGCCACTTAATAGTTTACCCTGCATGCATTCAGGCAGCGCATTGCTCAGGCAGATGTCATTTCAACCAGTGGATTCTTACACTGAATACATTTGATAAAATTGTCATTTTTATATTTCCTGTTATATTATCTTATAAAAATTAATGAAAAAATATGCAATTTTTGGTCATCCTATATTTAAATAATTAGAATGGTAAGTGGTTAAATTAAAATGTCATAAATTCATTATAACCAGTAATATTCATGAGCAAAATGTTTAGACTTCTATATAAATTTTAATTTCATAATTTTGTGTTTTATAGTCAAAACTTTGAGAGGCTATTATCTGTGTTTTTATTGCTTAGCATTTTATAATAGCCCTATGGATTAACACTGTGTACCACATGACCTGTTTCAAATTCTGTAAAACTCATCATACCTTATAGATGCCTAGGTACTTTTTGAATTGGGGATCTCAGGCATGAGTCCTTGTTTAAGTCTTATTAGTAGCCTTCTCTATTGCCGTGAATAAATCATTTAGTTTCTCAGACAGTTGGTTATTACTTTAAAATTAAGAGAGTAATGCTAGAGCATTTTCGCTGTTTTCCTTGTGATTCTTGGCATACTTACTTTTGGTGAGGAGTGATACTATTGATAATATACAGTATCTGAAGCTCAGTTTGTATGCTTCCTAAATATTCGGCATTGATTAAGTGGCTTAACTCTTGTACTGAAAATTATTTTTGAAGTTTACTAACACATCATGAAGGAAGAAGGTAAGATTGTCTTTTATATGATAAAAAAATTAGTCTACTGCCTACCAACAAGAGAATATGGTTTTGAATGATAGATTCTAGAAATGGCTAATTTTGAAGCTTTATCCTGTTTTTGCTCCTGCAATGCAGCATCATCTCAGGATCACTGGTTTGGATAAAAGAAGTAATGTGTGTGGTTACTGAACTAGTGATTTGAAGACTTAGGGACCTAAAAGAATGACCTAAGGGCAGTGTTGGAGATCTTACCAACTATAACAGTGTGAATATACATATGTACACACACAGATGAGTGTGTATATACACACAAATTATAATGTATGTGGACATGTACACACATACACAAATACTATATACATCCTGAAGAGAAATAGAAGTGTCACCAGTTTAGCTTTACTGGATTTTCCCCATTTTCATTAGATTGTCAATTTTCCTAAAGAAAGGGGAATCATAATAGAGATCAGTTTTTATTTCATTGTTTTATTTAGAGATATTTATTTTAATGTAATAATGTCTTTCTTCAGTAAACAGTAACAATCATGTTTTGTGTAATTGTTTGAGCTATTGGGCACTCTACTGTGATAATAAGGAGTCTTCTTTTTTTTTTTTTTTTTTAAATAGAGACCATCCTTAACTTCTTGGGTGAGGTAAAAATGCCTTTAACAAAGTTATGTGATGATTCTATTTTTCACAAACCAAAATATTTCAATTTTAGCTTTGCATTTTCAAAGAATCAACAATCTGACTTTATTTTATTGAACCTCTTAATGGTAAAATAGTCTCAAAGCTGTTTTGTTAGTATTGTTGGGAAAAGCTTTCCACAGTTGCAGTCATTCTAAATGCCTTGCCCATACTTTTTAGGACTTGATTGTGTTTCCTTTTGATTCTCAGTTTGAAGTTCATTCATGGTTTTCATGATTTGAAGCCTCTACTATTTCCTTCCACATTCTTTCCCTTTCTGGTTGCTTGGAAACCACCTAGCAGGCCTTGTTTGCTGAACTGAATTATTACTGCATCAAATGTGTTGTACCCTACTCCCTGTTGCTGAGCATTGACAGTAAGAATGTGATTTACAAGGGAGGGTAAATCCCTGTGTTCTATTCTTATTTGATACGCTTTTGTCATTTAAGCTGGTATAAGAATACATGGTCCCAGCTCAGAAGGCTAGGAGATTTCTTCTCCTCAGAGACTGGCTGGAGGGTCCACCTTCAACTGCTGAACATGCTGTGGAGTCAGAACTGTAGAATGTAAGGGCTGAAGGGGCCTTTGAGGTGACATGGGCCAGTTCTGTGGATTGTAAACAATGTATTGAATTGCTAAGTGATTTTTCAAAAACTCTCAAATAGTAGGAGACCGGGGCCACTACCCAGTTCTGACACCCAAATTTGTGAACCTTTCAATAAATTCGACCTCTGTAAATCACATCTGCCTAGTGCAGGCAATTTTGAGCTAAGATTTGTGGTCTTTCACAAATATGGGCCTCATTCTAAAATCTTTAAGTTTTTATGAACCAGATACAAATCTTTTGAAAATCAGACCTCCAAACAAATTTGGCTTGTTTGTAGTTAAACAGGAAGACCAACTAGCATGCTTTGGTATACATACATTAGTAATGAGGTCTTGACGTGGAAAAGTAGTTATTCTCTTCCTGGTGTCATTGTTTAGAGCTTTTGAAATTCATTATTTTTTTTCTTCATTTGTTTTTTTTTTTTTTTTTTCCTCTGGTACCGGGAACCAAACTCACGACCTTGCACTTGCCAGGCAGGCGCTTTGCCGCTGAGCTAAATCCCCAGCCCCTTTTTTTTCTTCATTTGTAACAGCTTTTAGGAAGTGCGTAGGATAACATTGGCAGAAAAATTTGATGCTTTTATAGTGTGCAACCTTAGTCCTTCTGTAGGTAATGGTGGGTATGTACAATAACAATAAAAATGTATGGCTGTAAAATTTTGAGAGGGAAATTTTTACACTGATAGCTAAATAAACTTTGTTTGTCCTCATAATCACTTTTTGAAACAAGCAGAACATAAAATTTCCAGAAGCATTTGTATATTTGTACAACATTTGATGGAGAAATTTTGATAAAACTTGTAAGTGAACATTATCATTGAATGGCTAAAAAACAACATTGTTATGAATCATGGCTGTTATTCATGAATTATTCCAGAATGAATAAAGAAGCCAGTTACTTTTTAGTAGGTGTTGGTTGTATACTATTTTAAAATGTAAAAGCATAAATGGAAAGCACTATTAGCTAGAGTGCTTTGGAAAGAATATGTTGTCTGAGTCACTGTCCTCATTGCTGAGACAAAATACCCAAAACCTGAAACTTAAACAGGGAAGGTTTATCTTGGCTCACAGTTTGTGGAGCTTTCAGTCGTAGGCTGCTGGCTCCAGTGCAGGGCAGTGCGGCAGAGAGGCCTGGTGGAGGAGGGCTACTCAGGGTGCGGTGGACACAAAGCAGGGACAGACAAGAGAGGAGCCAGCGCTCCTCCACCTCCGGCGAGGCCCCACCTCCCAACAGCAAGTCAGCTTTAAACCTCTGTAATCCAATAGCCTTCCAAAGGTCTTGCTTCTGATTGAAAAGGGTTTAGGGAGAACTCTAGATAAATAAACCATAACAGATATTTAGAAATTCTTTTGTTAATTTGTCATTTTTAATTCATTTATAAAATTTCAGTTACTAATTAATTTTAGAATAAGAGGGGTGTTGCAGGTAGCTTTCCCCTCACTGGGACAAAGTACTTGGCACTGCACCTTAAGGAGGGAGGGTTTTATTTTGGCTCAGACTTTCAGTGCGTGGTCTCCTGGCTCCAAGGCAGACCCAGCAGGTGGAAGGGCATGGCCGAGGTGAGCTGTTCAACACGTGGCAGCCAGGAAGCAGAGAGACAAGAGAGGAGCTGGGGACAAGAATATGCTTTTCCAGGTCACACCCGCAGTGGCCCTCCCCCAACAAGGGCCCACCTGCTACCAGCACATTTACGGCATGAATCCACTGAGGGGTACTGCACCCTTCGATCCAGTCACCTTCTGCACATGTGACACTGAGAGAGGGGATATTTCAGATCTAAACCGCAGCAAGAGGCTTCATATTCTGCAAACGTACTTCATATTCTGCCCATAGTATAAAACAATTTAAAAATTTATTAAAGATATTTGCTTCTAGATTATGCTTCTTCACATGTATTTTGATAATGCAGACTTGGCGTTATTACAAGGTGTAGGTGTGGTACTGTTTTGGTATTATAATACTCCATATTGTGAGAGGCATTTTAACAGTGAAAATTATGATGGTAACTTTGCTTTATAACATTACCTGTTTTTTCTTAAAGATTTATTGTTGGGCAGAGGTGCTGGAAATAGGTTATAAAGTTAGTTGTGTTTTAGCACAGCCTGGTTTTGCCTTCTGAGTTAGTTCTCCACATCCATTGGTTGAGGCTGTGAGCCATAGATATGCTTAGATGGAACAAGGATAGGTACAGGCTTTAAGAAATAAACAAACAATACAATTAAATAATATAAAATGATTATTATAAGAATTTTAATGTGCAATACATCCACATACAGATGTCGTGTACCTAGTATAGCATTTATTGAGGTAAAAGAATGATCTATAGATAGTTAAAATTATAACAATTTTAGAAGTTAAAACCGGTCCTGTAATTTGGATGTTAACATGGAATATAATACTGTTTAATTTCTTTTCTCCCCACCTGATGTAATTTTTAATATTATCCTTTTAGTCTTATAAACTCTTGAACAATTGGTATTTGCATGTAGTCTTTAATCCTTTCATCAGGTTTTTTTTTTTTTTTTGTCAGCTACAGTCAGTTTTTAAAGAGCTTTAAATCCTAGAGCTAGGGCAGTCCTCTGATCTGTGGTTGCACTTTCAGTTACACTTAGTCAACTGTGATCCAAAACTATTAAATGGAGAAATTCAAGAAATGAACCATGCCTAAGTTTTAAATTAGGTACTCTCCTGAGCAGTATGGTGAAATCTTGGGCTGTCTTGGTCCATCTATCATCCTTTCTTCTGGAGTATCCTTACTGTATTCACTGTACACCCCTTGGTCATCTTGGGTAGTGGCCATCTTGGTTATCAGATTGTCTGTTGCAGTGTGACATTGCTTGTGATCAAGTAACCTTTTATTAGTTAATAATGGCCTCAGAGTACAAGAGTAGTTGTTATGGTTTAGATTTAGAATGTCCCTCAAAAGTCTCGTGTTCAGAAGTGGGGTTTTCAGAAGTGGAGGACCATTGAAGGTGTGATCTAGAAGGGTATTTTCTTGTTGCTATCTTCACCCTCTCTCTGCTTCCTGGCTGTCATAATGTCAGCAGCTTTTCCCCCTAAGCCTTTCCACTATGCCCTTTCTGCCTTGAAGCTATCCAGCTTTGAACTAACTCCTCAAAAACCCGTGAATCAAAATAAACCTCTCCCCCTTAAATATGTGGGTGTTGGGTGTTGTGTTTCAGCAGTGGAAAAGTAAGATAGTATTGCTGCTGGCGATATGGATGCTGCCAGAAGAGAAGCCATGAAGTACTTCTTTTTCTTCCCTTCTTTTTGGAAGGCTGAGACAGGAGGACCTCCATGAGCTTCTTGAGGACATACTGGTTGTATAGTAAAGCCTTGTCTCAAAAAAGTGCTTTTTTTTAAATATTAAAAGATCAAAGTTCTCAGTAAGGAAAGAAAAAAATCATATGCCAGTGTTGCTAATATTCTACAGTAAAAACAAATCTTCTATCGAAGAAATCATGAAGAAGGAAAAAGAAATTTATGGTAGTTTTGTTGTTGCACCTTAAACAGAAGTTGTGGCCATAGTGTGTGAAAAGTGCTTATTTATTGCACGTCACAGGCCCTGTGTTATCTGTCATCACAAGGAAAAAGATATGATGGCATGAGATATATTGCGAGAGGTCACGTACACTCATGACTTTTATTAGAGTATATTATAATTGTTCTATTTTGTTATTAGTTATTGTTGTTAGTCTCATCTTAAACGTATAACGTACACTTTATCATACATATGGGAAAAACATGGGATACATAGAGCTTGTTAACATCTGTAGTTCCAGGCATCTGCTAGGGATCTCAGAACGTACCCCATGCAGAGAGGGGAGCTGCTGTTCTCCCAAACTGCCTCTGGCCAAACCAAAGCCTGTCTAAGGCAGGGATACTCAGTGAAGATGGTCAGGGGATTGTGATATTGCTGAGAGGTAAGGCGCTTTTGCCAGAATAAATCCAAGCCCTTCGCTTCACCAGGAATGGTTTGCTATAGCCAGTTGATTAGAATCCTGACATGATTTCTTATCGCGGATCGGTAACAGTTTGAAGATCAACAACAACCAGCAGACCACATTCTAAGGGTCACTGAATGTAGCCCATTTCTCATGTTGATGCTGAGGCCATGACTGAGCATTTGACTTCTTGGATCTTGGTCACTGAGATGTGACATTCTCTCCATTCTCCATGTCCACCTTGTGTCTCTTGGACCTATTTTCCTATATACTGATGTTCTGGTGAGGCTCGATTCTGTCCTGGGCCTTAGTTTCCTCTTTGGCTGTATATGTAATTGGGAGCTACACAGAGGCCTCAATCTCTGATTTACTGGGCTCTCTTGTGGCCACTACTATCTTTTGCCTCCATTTTATGTTATTATTTTATTATTATTGTTTTTTTGGTACTGGGAATTGAACTCAGGATCTTGTGTGGACCAGGCAGGCGCTATGCCACTGAGCTATATCCCCAGTCCCTTTGTCTCTGTTTTAATTCACCTTTACCAAGCCTGATACTGATATGCTCAAAGCTGCTGCTAGAGAGATACTCAACCCCCTCAAGGCTATAAGCAATGCAAATGAGTCTAGCTGAGGCCTCAGTGTGCAGCCTCTGAAGCAAAGTGACAGGTCTGTGTGCAGCCTGGCTAAGGCTCCCTTCTGAGAGATTCTGTGCTGTAGCTAGGATAGAGCTTTGAAAAAGAAGCAATGATATCTCAAGGCTGATAAAGGCCAGCATCAGAGTTGAGGCAGCTGACCCAAAAAACAAGATACTTCTTACTTCATCAGACTGTGTTATGCATAGTCCTCTAGACTTAGAGGCTACACATTACCAGAATCTGGGGCTCTTTGTGCGTACCTCTCTGCATGTTGCAGAGGTGCCACTGTTCTTCTACCTAGCGCGGCTCACAGAATTCATGTAGTTCCTGCCATCCTCACAGTCACTCAACCCCGAGCCACTCCCCTCTTCACGAATTATTAAAACCTGGGTCTTGCCCTGGGTTGTGGCCTTTGTTCATATTGGACTGGGACCTCTGGGCTCCCCACAATTGCAGATAAGTCTTTGCCTCTTTTTTTCTTGCGATGGGTTGCATTGGAAGTGGTAGATCGGAATTTATTCACAAGAATTGCGATTACTTTTCTTTGGGATTACAGTATATGAACTCTGGAGCCTGAGTGAGGTTGAGGCATTTATTTTTATCTATTAAGCTCTCGTTCCCAATATTTTGTCTGTGTAACATGATGGCATAGGTTACTGACACTCTAGCTTTGCTACTTGTGCTTTAGGAGAAAATGTGATACATGAGAAAGTCACTCATAAAATTCTCCCTGAAGGTTCTATTTTGAAAACGTTTAACCTTGATTTCTGATCCAGACCATTTATTGATTTAAATTTATGTTTACTTTGGGTTTAATATATAGAAAATTTAAAAGACATACCATTATAATAAAGCAAGGTGTGTATTTCTGTGGAGCAGAAGAATGATAGAAATGTAAAACTTAGTAGGATTTACACTGGAAGTAGGACTAGTGTGAGACTGGGCACTAGGCCGGGCCTCATCGGAAGGAACAGAGAGTCAGCTTAGGGTTTTGACAGCTGCAGAAGGAAGCTGGAAAAAGCTGGAAAAGCTGCCTGGAGGTTTGAATTAGATAAGGCTTCATACTTAGAAATGGGAGAAAATGTGGCCTTCCAGGCAGCTCCTGTGCTAATCTCTGCATGTGTGAGTTCTAGTTTTAGCTAGATGGCAGATTAGATATTTGGAAAAACTCTGCTTAGTGGAGCAAGCCTAAACAAGCTGGATCTTAAAATTTAAGGCATAAAGAATATGATAATTCAGTACATGAAACATTCAAACAAGCTGGATCTTAAAATTTAAGGCATAAAGAATATGATAATTCAGTACATGAAACATTCAAACCATGGTAATAGGCATTTCCTTCTCTTCAAACATTATTTCTGTGTGTTGGAAACTTTCGTATTCTTCTGGTTATTTTGAAATGTGTCGTAGTTTATAGCTACCCCATGTATTACAGGAAACCTGACCCAATTCCCCCTCATTGTGTTGGGGGCCCCTTGTCTAACTTCCCCTTTGGTCTCCCCTTAGTTCCTAGTCTCTTGTGACTACTGTTCTACTCT
The DNA here is from genome assembly GCF_000276665.1 of Chinchilla lanigera. Lineage (NCBI taxonomy): Eukaryota > Metazoa > Chordata > Mammalia > Rodentia > Chinchillidae > Chinchilla > Chinchilla lanigera. The sequence continues at coordinate 6,636,194 of NW_004955416.1, read as the reverse complement.
GTCCTTTCAGATCAACTTTTTGGTTTCCACAAATAAGTGAAAACATGTTGCATTTGACTTTCTGTGTTTGACTTAATGTTATGATTTTCAGTTCTAACTATGTTGATGCAAATGACACGATTTCATTATCTTTAATGGCTAAACAAAAGTTGATTTTTGTGTATATATCTATATCTATATCTATATGTATCTTCATCATATTTTTCTTATCCAGTCTTCCACTGACAGACATCTGAGGTGATTCTGTATCTTGGTTATCGGAAGCAATGCTGATAAACCTGGGCATGCATCTATCTCTTTAATATAATGTTTTTATTTCCTTTGGATATATACACAATAGTGGAATTACTGGATCATATGGTAATTCTATTTTTAGTTTTTAAAGGAATCTCCATGCTGTTTTCCTTAAGTGTTATACTAAGAGTTCTTCTTTCTCTGTATCCTCAGCAGTATTTGTTATTTTTGGATGCTTTGATTACAGCCGTTTTAACTGGATCATATCTTGTGGCTTTGATTTGCATATCCATGAGGATTAATGATATTGATAATTTTTCCATATAGTTATTGGCCATTTGTGTATCTTCTTTTGAGAAATGTCTATTTAAATCTTTTAACCCGTTTTAAAGTTGGGTTATTTGAGTTTATGTGATGTTTACTTTTTTGAATTTCTTATATATCCTTGAAATTAATTCTTTATTGCATGAGTAATTTGCAGTGTTTTCTCCCATACTGCAGGTTGTCACTTATCTCTGTTGATGGTTTCCTTCCCTGTGCCAGAAGCTTCTTAGTTTGATGTAATCTCATCTGTATATTTTTACTTTTATTGCCTGTGCCTTTGCAGTCCTAGTTAAAAAAAAAAAAAAAAAATTGCCTACAAATGCCTTGAAGTGTTTGTCCTGTGTTTACTTACAGCAATTTCATAATTTAGGCTCTTACATTTCAGATTTTGGCCCATTTTCAATTGGTTTTTCTGTATGATTGAGGAATAGGGAAATAGTCTGTTCTTTTGCATATGTATATCCAGTTTTACGGGCACCATTTATCAAAGACCATCCTTTCTCCAAAATATGTCTTTGGCAACTCTGTTAAAAAAAAGTCAGTTGGCTGTGTAAATGTGGATTACTTTCTGGGTTTTCTATTCTGTTCTATTGCTGTATGTGTCTATTTTCATGCCAATAATATGTTGTTTTGGTTATGTATGTTTTGATATTAAAAATTGTGATGCATCTAGCTTTGTTTCTTTCTTTTTCCCCTAGGAGTTCTATAACAGTTCTGGGGTCTTTTGGGATGACATATGAATTTTAGGAGTGCTTTTTCTATTTTTGTGAAGAATGTCACTGGTGCTTTGATGGAAAGTGCATTGTTTAATCACTTTGAGTAGCATGTGCATGTAAACAAACAATATTAAGTATTTTGATCCATGAGCGTGAGATGTCTTTCCTTTTTTTTTTTTTTTTTCCAGTACTGGAGATTGGGGATGGAGCCTAGGAGCACTGAGCTATCTCCTCAACACTTTTCATTTTGAGGCAGTTTCGCAAAGTGCCCCGGCTGGGCTCATACTTGGGATCCTCCTCCCTCAGCCTTCCAGAGTACTGGGATTGCAAGTGTGTGCCACCATCCCTGGTTCCATTTTTTATTGTGTGTGTCAGCTATAATTCCTTTCATCAGTGTTTTATAACTCTCACTATGGAGTGTTCCCTTCTTTGCCTAGGTTTATTCTGGGATATTAAATTTTTTATAGCTATTGTGAATGAGATTGCTTTCTTGATTTCTTTTTCAGAAAGTTCATTAAATGCTACTATTTTTGTATGTTGTTTTGAATCTTGCAGCTTTATTTGGTTCATGTGTCAGTTCTAACAGCTTTTTGATGGCATATTTAGGTTGGAATATTTAGATTTTTCTGTATAATACATTTCTGTGCTATATTGAAAATGTGGTATTTGATTTCCTCCAAAAGAGATAGATTTTTAAAGCATGGTAGATAAGTAAGGGGATTTCTTGGAGGATAGAAATGATAAAGCAGTATAAACTAGGAGGGGTAACTGACTGGTGGGAATAGAACTTGTACCCATATTATCTGTTGATTTCTAAAGACCTGAAGCATGTGTTTTAACAGGATACATATAGGGGGTCCAGGAAACAGAGCCCAAGGCTGAGCAGGAGTTCAAATGAAAGCATGAAAACCTGCTCTGAACTTGGAGTGGTGGGGATGTAGGTATATTCATGTCTACTTTGGTTGTGGGTAGAATGGAAAAGAGTTTCTCATGAGAACCTCTAACTACAGACCTCCATGAAGGTAGGCACATTACTTTCAGGGCCTGAAAAACCCAGTGTAATGTGGAATTGAAAGTGGTCTTAAATTGGAAGAACTCTGGTATCCTGATAGAGGGTAAGGGAAGTAATCCCTGAAAGAATGCATTGTGAATCTAGGCATTAATAAATGCCCATAAATAAAATTTAAGGATCATGACTCCACAATAAATTAAGGAGGCCTGAGCAAATGGGGAATACAGGGTTATTAGGCAGTGAGACATTGGTGGGTCCCCCTCACCCACCAACGTATATGGAAACAAGCCATCATGAGCAAGAGTTAATAGCAAAAACACACTATAGACTCAATTCCACATAGACCACAGAGTTTAGAAGGATCTGTTTCAGAATGCAATGTAAGTCTGTTTAATATTAAAGAAATACAAGGAGCTTTTGAGAATATGGAAAAGGGAGATTTGAAATGGAACCAAGTAGAACTCATAGAAATGAAAATATAATGAAAAAGAATTCCTGGAATTGAAGCTTCCTTGATCCCTTATTATTGAATCCTGGTGCTTTACATTTATTTCCTCCTCATCTTTCTGTAGCGTTTCCAAAGCTCTGCATCATCCATCTAGTTAGAAGCATCAATATTTTAAAACCATTCAGTGAGTACTTGTTATGTAGCTTGTCTAGAAAATGACACATCAGCTTCTGAGACCCATGGCAGGAGAAAGAGCTATCCTATAATCACACACAGCTTGCATTTGCAAAAATACACCTTTTCCCCCCCAAGAAAGATAGATTTTTCCAACTGTTTTTCTGCTTTTCTTATTGCTTCTTTTAACTTTAGCTCTTCATTTCTTTAAGTGCTAGCTCGTATTATTCAAACCTTTAAAATGGAACAGTTTTTAAAATTAAGACAGATTTAATTAGGACACAGAAGTACGTGTGCTCCCTAATACGTTCAAAAAGTCTTGATGGACTTTTTCAGAGCACTGTTAGGTTCATAGAAAAACTGCGAGAAGGACCGAACTCCCATATACCTCCCTCAGGTCACATGGTTATTTACCTCTTGCACTAGAGTGGTATGTTGGTGGAACAGTATCGATGTATTACTATGGACTGATTTCCACGTTGATGTGTTACTACTGACTCATGTCTCTGGTTTACTAGAGTCCACTCTTGAATGCCATACACTTTTGTGAACTATAGTAAATGCATAATGTTGGGTTTCTGTTCCTACAGTTTCATATGGACTAGTTTCACTGTCCTAAAATTTCCATCTTCCAATTATTTATTCCTTCCCCTATCCCTGTGGATCCCTGGCAACCACTTATTTTGAAATTCTCTATAATTTTGCCTTTTCCAGAATGCTTGGACTCATACAGTATATGGCTTTTTATAAAAAAATTAATATACTATTTTTGAGCAATGTTAGGTTTACAGAAAAATTGAACAAAAGTACAGAGAGTTTCTTTTATCCCCATTACCATTACCTTCTTAACATTACCCCTAATCCCCATTTCTGGTATTATTAGTAGCTTACATCTTCTGGTACATTTGTTATAATTGATGAACCAATACTGATACATTACTATTAACTAAAGAGTACAATTTACATCATAGCTTAATCTTTGTGTTGTGCTCTGTGGGTTTTGACTAATGTATACTAATATGTTCCCACCATGACAATACCATGCAGAATAACAGTCTCACTGCCTAATAGCCCTGTGTCCTCCCTTTGCTTATGCCTCCTTACAAACCGTTGGCACTCTTTTTATTGTATCTTTTATGTTTTCACAAATCTTACACAATTGAAATCATATCAAATGCAGACTCCTCAGATTAGCTTCTTGCACTTAGCAATGTGTATTTAAGATTTATCCTTGTTTTTACATGAATTGATAGCTTTTTTTTTTAATCACTGAGAAATATTCCATTGCGTGGATGTTTCACATTCATCCTCTGAAACACATGGCTTCCAAGTTTTGGCAATTATAAATAAAGCTGCTGGAAACATTACTTTACATGAGTTCAGCTTATTTGGGTAAATACGAGTACAAACAATGAATCTTAAACTTAAGTTTAACGCTATAGGAGATTCTCAAACTGTTTTCCAAAATGGCTGTATCCTTCCCACCAATGAAGAATGAACTAAGTTCTTGTTGCCCCATATCATGGCTGCATTTGGTGGCATCAGTGTTTGGGACTGTAACCATTCTAATGTTACATTCTAATGTGAAGTGTATTCTTATTGCTGTTTTAATTTAAAGTTACCTTATGACAAATGATGGTGTGCATTTGCCATGTGTATACTTTCTTTAGTGAAGTATCAGTTTAGATCTGCTTATTTAAGATTTGGTTGTTTTACATTTTGGCTGTTGAATTTTAAGAGTTCTTTGTATTTTTTCCAATATATTCCCCATTCTGTGGCTTGTCTTTTCATTCTCTTAATGCCTGCTGCACTTTTCACTGCTTACAATATAACTTAAAAAGAATATGGAACACCAGAGTTGAAAAGAACTAGTTTGAGTCATGGGTAATTGCTATTTTCATAGGTCAACAAATGACAGGACTATTGACAGTTTCTGTAGTTCAACCTAATAGAAACCAAAGGTCTTTCTCCACAATTTTCTGCATGTGAGCTACTCATCTGTGATCCGTGCATAGCATGATTGTGACTTGAGGTGATTCTAGGAAGAAATTAAGCTCACAATGGAGTCAAAGGTAAAAGATAGATATTATAATCACATAGCATCAACCTTCAGAGAAAACTCTGGTTTCCACTCATTTGGTCCCACCCTCACTGAAATGGCTGTTATTCTAACCATCCTTGCCATTTAAATCGAATTTAAAATTGAAATATACTACCTAAAAATGGTGCAAGTGTCCTGTGCTTTGATTTTTGAGTCAGGACTTTCATCCTCCAAAGATGCTCAAGAATCTTAGTTATACTGAATTCTGCTGCAGAATTTATGTGGGGGCACCACCGGGCAGTGGGAGAGTAAATCCTCTGTACAGGCACTAGTGGAAATCTTTCTTCCTATTGAAAGCAAATAATGTTCCTTCACATAGAATTTTTCTCTGTGGACCTCAAAATAGAAGCAGTGATCTGATGATAATTTTAAAGTCATAATTTATGACCACATTTTAAAAACCATTATGGCTAATAATGTTGCAAGATTATTTTTACTCATTCTATCCAAGAGGAAACAAATCAGATTTAATTCAAGGCAATCAAATTTTTGTATATTTACTATGTATAAACTCGCTGCTGAAAGCATGATACAGAGCCAAGGTTTTGATCTAGTAGGAAAGGATGGGATCAGTCAAATATAAGGTAGAATAAAACAGATGATGTGATAAAAGCATCCAGAAAGTGCTATATTTGCTCAAAATAGAAAATAATTATGGTGGCGGGATCTGGAAAGACACCGTGGAAAGTGTAAAATCTGAGTTGAGCCTTGAGGAATGAGTAGGCTTTTGCTTGGCATAGATGAGGGTGTGTGTTAGAGAAAGAAGATACTGTGGACAGGGGCCAGATATGGAAAGCTTGGGGCCTTTTAGAGAACAGAAAGATCAGTAGCACTTATAGATTAATCATGTGAAGTTTTGACTTTCTGCCAATTGCATGAAGATACACGACATTTTAAAAAGTTGAATTTTGCTGAAGCAAGACTTGGAATCAGGCTTTCTGTAGAGCTCTTGTTTGGGAGTGACTTGGTGGGTAAGAAGGAGCCTGCAGCTGAGGGGGTGGCACCCACACCTAGGGCAGCTCTACCATTCTTATCTGGTGTGGCATGGGCCTAACTCTTGTCAGGTGTTAAAAGATATGTTTCTTTGTCTTTTAAAGAAAAAGACCTCACAGTGGTAGTGATTGAAAAGCAAAGAAGGCAAAGACAGTGTACTTACTAACATTTCAGGTAAATTTGCGTGGAATGCTGTTTGATATTGGAGCAGATCAGTCACATGAGTTTAGAACTTTGCAGATGGCTTGGGACAAAAATCCTCTCTAAAGTTGAAGGTATGATTTTGTTTACCCAGTTTAGATGGAGAGAAATAAAAGGAAATAAAATTAGCAAAGTAGAATGTCACCGTATTGAATAGCAGGCTGTGACTGATTGTTAGTTTCCTCGGCGGCTGTTCGATAAGATCTGCACTGAACTTGCAAAAAGGTTATTATTGGTAGATTGATTACACTTTTGCTATCAGCAAAGATACATGCTGGAAGTTACTGTAAGGACTACTGAAGCATGTGGAAGTTCAGTAAGATGAGATGGTTCACATAATAGACATTGTATATTAAAGCTTCTATTCTGCCCATGTTGTGTCCAACATTAATATTGTCGATTTTTGCTGGGTTCTTCTGTAGTTTCCCTCTCTCTATTTATTCCTCTCTCTCTAATGGAATTGCAAGAGCGTTTGTTGTAGAAATGTAGTTGTAGTACACATTACCAACAGCTTACCCCAAGTCCATTTTCTCTTCATTCTTACTGTCTGCTATTTCTTTGCTGAAAGAAATGGCTAATGAGTCCTTGATTGATCAGTATTGCATGTCTCTATCTGTTTTCATGAGAAACTACTTTGAAGATATCAATATGTAATACAACAAGCATTGTTAATTTCCTACCACTTTGTTTGTAACTCTATTGTCTGTACTGTTCTGTTGCTATTTTGTAAAAGGTTGTCTGTCTATTAATGTTTTCCTCCTTTTATTTAAAAAAAAATTAAAAAAAAAAAAAAAGACTCTCAAGCAGCCATGTGCCTACTTAAAAACATTCACTGTCCCAGACTGCTTTGCAGGTGGGTGGCCGTGTGAACCAGATTTGGCCAATGGGCTGAAAGTGGAAGCTCCTTATTAAAAGAGGCTCAGTTGAGAGATCCAGGCCCTTTGTCCTTCAGCCTTTCTCTTCTTGGTTTGACTGAACATTTTGTGAACCCTCAGTGTCTTGGGACCACAAGAGCAATGTAGAAAGATGGAGAAGGGTGGGACACAGCATCCCCCTTGTCTGTTTACTTCTGAGTGGATTTTTAAGTTAGAAGAGGAAACCAACTTTAATTTGGTGGGTTTCTTCTGCGAAAGCAATTTAACTGATAAGGTACCACTGGGCCAATGTAAACGCTGGTGCACTGGGGGAATCGGCGTTAAAGAGTTTTGCCAGGGAATTGCCACAGCACTAACGTGTGTCTGCCTTGTGGGAAGTGAGCTTGAACTCCAGAGGGAAAGTTACACATTCACCATTCTTAGCTGACTAGAACTTCTCAACAGTCAAGAGTGAGTGGCATAGAGGGGAAAACATCATGGGGGAAGGGTCACTGGCCACTAGGAGCACAGAGTGCTTGACCTTCCAGTAAACACAGAAGTTATTTTTGGGGAAATAAGGAATTGGTGATAGGAATTGTACAGAGTATGGTTGAAGGAGCAAACTTTTTACGGAGTGCCACTAATAAAGACCCATTATTTAGAGAGAATACTAAGTACTTGCAGAATTAGGCAAATATTGAAGATTCCTGACACAATAAATTAATAATCTAGGCCAGCACTGTCCAAATACAAATATGACACAAGCTGCACATGTAATTTTAAATCTCTTAAAGTCACATTGAAAAGATAAAAAGAAACATGTGGAATTATATTTTACCTTGCTTATGTACAATATTATCATTTTAATATGCAATATGAAACTGATATTGATATATATCAATTTCATATTGATATATATCAATTTCATATTGATATATATCAATATGAAACTGATTAATGAAATATTATGTATGTACTTTGTACTGGGTCTTTGAAATCCAGTGTGTAATTTTATATTAATAGCACATCTCTTTCAGTTTCTTACAGTAGGCAAATAATACAATATTTGTACATGTATGTTTGATTTAATTTACTTATGAGTATGGTCTCTAGTTGCATCCATTTACCTATAAAAACCTCGAGTTTGTCTTTCTTTATAGCTGAGTAATACTCCACTGTATAACAATACCACATCTTTTTTTATCCATTCCTCAGTTGATGGGCATTTGGGTTGTTTCCAACATTTAGCTATGACAAATTGTGCTGCTATAAACATGGGTGTACACATATTGCTGTGGTAACATGTTTTCAATTCTGGGAAAGTACCCAGAAAGGGAACAGTTGGGTCAAATAGGACCTCTAATTCTAGTTTTTTGAGGAACCTCCACACTGGTTTCCACAGTGGTTTCACTAGGCTATACTCCCACCAATGGTGGAGAAGAGTTTGTTTTTCCCCACAGCCTCTCTAGCATTTGTAATTGGTTGCTTTTTTTATGATAGCCATTCTTTCTGGGGTGAGATGGAATCTCAGTGTTGTTTTAGTTTGCATTTCTCAAATGACCAACGATGTTGAACATATCTCCCTAATCTAAGAAACTGAAAGTGTAGATAAAATACAAAAGCTACAATAGATAGTGTGAAAGTGAGAGAAATTGCTCGAAAGGAAAGAACAGCTGGGATGGTGGAAAGGAAAAAAGAAAGAAGGGGAAAAATATATACATTTATGTACAAGATAGCTAAGATAATTGTACTACTAATTTCTATTATTTTATTGAAAGGAACAGTTGGTACTTGTATTGTTTGATCAATTTTACATGCCTATATCTGGTAATCTGAGCAACTACTTTGAAGATAACAATATAGAATATACTAACCATCGCTAGTTTCCTATCATCTTGTTTTGAAATTCTGTATCATTTTTATTGTTTTTTAAAGTTCTCTTTACATTAAAAAGGTGTAATGGCACATCTCAACTTGGACCAGCCACATCTTATTAGGGACCCCTTCAGTGAGTCTCCAATTTCCTGAAAAGTGTTATGGTGCACAGCGAAAAGAAAGAGCAACAGACAAATAGCAGTGCATCGGGGGTCTGGGACAACCAGCTGCTCATGGGGAACAAAAGGGCCATGAGGCAGCCAGACCTTAGTATTTATCGATCACATTTACACTGAGGAAAATGATGAGGAGATTATTGGATGACTCAGAGGCCATAGTGGTCTTATGCTGAGAGGGATCTTAATGTTGATGAGGATCACTCAGGATGACTCAGAGGGTGGCAGTGATCTTAAATTAATGAGGATCTTGTGTTGAAAAGGACAGTGGGGAGAGATGGTAGACGAATAAGTTTGTCCTTTCTCCCAGGTGGAACCTTTTTCTAAAATTACTATTTAGTTCTCAGGGAACCAGGATGTCTTCAGCTGATGTAATCTTGCCCTGGAGCATCACAGCATCACAGGACCACTGAGGCCTCAACTGTCATGGGAGGCACACGGAGTTGTGTTTCTACATACCATAGCAGGCTCGCATGGCAAGATACTAGGCTTTGGACAAGCTGTAATTGCAATCTAATTATGAAATGATTTTTTTCCCCTAAAATTTTATAGAGTAGCCCTCAACACATCTCATGTGCTTCAAGGCCATATGTGGCTAGTCCCTATTAGATAGGACAACTCCAGAGAACAAAGTGTTTCATGATAGGTACATTGGTTTATTTGTTTAAAAGTAGTAAACATTTTCAACAAAACTCTAATTTTCTAGGGTTGTATGAAAAATAGGTCTTAGTAGATTTTTAGGAGAGTGTAGCAATAAAAAAATCTCATAGGAGTGTTTAATTATATATTTTTAAAGTGAGTCTGACCTGAGTAGTTAGATCTAAAAAACAATGATGGCTAAAAAATTAAAATTGAAGCAAAAGAGTTATTGAAACATTGGTAATCTTGGGAAAGAAAAACATATTCTCAGTGTCACTTTTTAGGTATATTAAGAAGTAGGAACATTGTTCATATCTTTTATTATTCAAATGTCTTATCTAAAATAATGGGAATTTTCTCAGTTTGTTTTACCATTGTGCAGTTTTTGGCTTTTTCTTCCCTTAAATGAAAAGAGATGAGAAAAGACAAATTTATGGAGCATTGAGCAGGCTGTATTCATGTTTATGGTTGTTGAGCTTGATATCAACTTGATTTGTATTTGCTTCCACAAGTTAAAATACCTCAAATCTCTCTTTGGGCACTGTTTGCTCTTGTGATTATTATTTATCCCAGTTCATGTGATGAATGCAGTGTTCTGAAAGGGTGTTTAACTCTTTCCTTCCTTTTAGTTAACCAGCCTCAACTACAGGGTAGTATGTGTTAGTCTCACTTCCACTGAAGCACTTTCCACCTCAAGTACTACAGAACTTTTAAAACCAGTTTGGTGGACACATAACAAATTTTAGTTTTTTGTACCTAGACAGATTTTATGAATGAAGAGTTCTTTTGTGTCCAGCTGTCAATGGACAGGGTCTGAAGATCTTCACACTCCCCCACACCCAGGAAATCATTTCAGGACTTCTCAGTGGGAGGCATAGCCAGTTTTATTGAGCGGAACCAAAGAAGTACGCATGTAGAAAGGAATGTAGTTGCTTGAGGGATGAGGTACACTATGGGCTGCAGCTGAGGGTATTGATGAGGTCTTTGGGGTGTTTTCAACACTGATGATCTTCTAGGGTATGTACTCCTAGTGTCTGTCAGGTTACCCATTACTGGGTTAGGTTAGATTGCAAACTATTTGCCTATGTTTAACACTTAGATATATGATATCCAAAAAAATATTGGCATTTCTTTGGGGGTGGAAGTCTGTGGGCTTTGTGAATTTATATTATGGGAAGAAAAGCCTGAGCACAATTTATAGACTTATTTTAAGACTCTTAGGAATTTAGGAGTTAGAAGAGTGGAAGTGGAATACAAGTTTAGGAGTGAAAAAGGCATTGCAACCTTGGGCAATTTTGATTGTCTTGAAGCTGACGTTTTTTTCAAAGTATATTTTAAAAGTGACAATGTCCTTGTCTCCTTTCTAGCTATCTTTATTTCTTCTGTCCTAACCCATGACCAGAAATAATAGAAGACTACCTCTGAAGATAAGAAAGGGGACTTTGTTGGAATATTTCTCTTTAAAGTGGTTATGCAAACATGATTATGGTTTAAATTAACTTTCATAGAAACAGTGTCTTTTTAGAGAACTCAGAAAATCTAGAAAAACAGAAAGAAGAAAAGAAAAATTACCCATACAACCATAGTTAACCCTTGATAATTATCTGCCTGACATTTTTCCTACTTGTGTGTTCCCTACAGACCCACACAGTCCTGCAACACGTATACCCTCCCTCCTCCTCTCTTCTACTTCTCTGCCCCTTCATTCCTCTCTCTCTCTCCCTTTCCTTCCTTGTCTTTTTAGAAAACAAGGATCATATTCTACAGACATTTTATAGCCCTCTCTCTTACTTAATAAATTCAGGACAAATTCCTATGTCAATAAAGTATATAAATCCAATTTTGATAGGATGCTATTGTATAAGTAAGTCTGTTGAATGAGTACTCGGTTCATTTCTAGCTATGTTCAATTTTTTAATGTAAACTATGCTGCAGTGAACATTCATGCCTGTGCATTTGATTAATCCTTTTCTTAGGATAAGTAGAACTGCTGAGAGTTATGTGTAAAGAATTTGGCCTTGTGATACCAAACTGGTTGCCAGAGAGGATGTTTAATTTATGCTTTTACTAACAGTGTTACATACTGCTATGTCTACCCCTATAGTGTTAGCATTCTTTTTATTCTGGCCAATCGGATAGTTCAAAAATGATATAATTGCTTTAATTTATATTTTTTGGTTACTGGTGAATTTGGACATGTTTTTAAATGTTTATTAGTAGTTTATATCTTTGTACATTTATTTTTATTGAGATGTTTTTCTTTGGAAAAGCTATCTTTATATATGTAGGGCATATACTCTTTGTCACATATGTTACAGATTTTGTCTTTTCCAAAATGTGGTATTGTTCTCCAGTATTAAATTTTTCAAGGCACTGTTTTTCTATCTTACTTTAGTGTAAAAAAATTTATGAGAAATGTATATTGGCTGTTGCAACCTGTTTTGTTTCTTAAATGATTCATCAAAAGTATTTACATACTTTCATGTAGAAACCCTGCATCATCTCTAGCGTATGTTTTGAGTAAGTAGTGTCAAGGAAATCACCATCTAATTATGTTCTCACTAAAGCCTGCTACTAGCTTTGAAGTTTGTTGCTAATCTCTTCTGAGCTACGTTTCTTAGGATCTAAGGTTCAGATAAGGAGTAACAAGTAAAAACATGGAACAGTATAATGTATTTCCATGACTGTTTGCTTTTTATATTTAATGTTAGTTGAGAACTAGCAAATGTACTGTTTTTATTTTTATTTATTCTATCTCTGCCTTATTTGAAAACACACATAATCAACATCAATGCCCTCAGATTATCTTTCAGAAAGTTGTCTTAGCCAGTTACTGAAGCAAAGTCCAGTGGTTGGTAAGACTCTTACTCAGTGTATTGAGATTTAGATACCTGTTAGAAAACAGCACTTTCTATGCTGGGGAAGGTCTACCCACTGTCATCATTTGGGATATAAAATTAACATGGTAATATTAAGTTTGGGTATGAAAGATAATAACATTCAATTTGTGTCTCTAAGAATTAAAAATTGAATAGGGGATATAAAACAACAATATATAGCTAGAGGGAATAGATAAATAATAATTGAAAGGTTTTAAAGGATAAAGTCTAAAAGATAGAAGGTGATACTTTGGCAGATAGGAGAGCAAGCTTCACAGGTAGAGCTTGAGAGCATTCAGAGAGGAGGAGGAGAGTGAGACAGCAGAAGAGGGAGAGTTGGGTACTGGATGCCACAGGATCCAGTAGGGACTGGTGGCTGCGGGGGGCAGCGTGGCAGAGAACATCAAAGCAGTGACAAGCAGAGTGCAGCCTGATGTGCAAGTCAAGGATCAATTCCAGGTGGGCAGCCAGTGGCTCTTCAGAATGGTGTGTGTTGCATGGCTGGTGCACGCACTTTAGGGAAATAGGTCGAAGTGCTGATGCAGCAGAGGTTAGAGAAGTATAGCTTACATAAAGGCAAGGCCGAGGTCTGAAACCGTATGGTTCTATGCGTGTTGGCTGGACAAATGTAAACCTCACCACCAGTGCATGTCTATTACAAACATATGGGCAAATAATAGGGCTAAAACAAAGAGATTGTGTGATGATGGTGGCTCTCTGGTATCTGACTTACATTAGGTGTGTTAATCCATTTGATTAGTTCACTGAGTGCCTTTAAAAACATAAGTCACAGTGTAATTCAAAATTTGCGCATAAAAATATAGTAAGCCCCCTACTTATGGAAGAGTTCCTTTCTGGGAGAACCATTTGTAAGTTGGATTCATTTGTAATCCAACAAAGTGAGTATTACACAGTATACTGTGAAAACCCACAGCTTGCATGTTCACAAGTTAGGCACTTACTGGATAAAGACATGAATTTTATAGTCACTGAGAATTTTATGTATATAAGTTGGATATTTTGAAGGCTAGCATTGTTTTATGATGCTTGTTGGGTTATAGCTATTTGAAACTTCAGACGATTTTCATAATTGCTAATATTTAATGCTCTGATTTCTATATTTTTGATCCTGAGTTAAGGAATTCCCAGTGGTAACTCATTGTAAATGAAATGAGTGGTAAAGAGCTTGTCTAGCATGTGCAAGGCCCTGGGTCCTATCTGTTTACTGTATCAAAACAAAAACTGAGTGAAACCTCACCGTGACCAAGATGGTTACAGGTTAAAATCTTATTAAAAATAAGAGTGAAAAAAAGAGAAGAAAGGATAATTTGGTATTATTTTCAGAGCATAATCATTCTCTTTAGTTTTTATAGTACATTGTTAATTTGCAAAGCACTTATTACCCTGCAGTTTAAACATTTATTTATTTAGAAAATTATATA
>NW_004955416.1:6586515-6621781 GCF_000276665.1 Chinchilla lanigera | reverse complement strand
TTTTTTGGTTTTTCTCCGGTACCGGGAACCGAACTCACGACCTTGCGCTTGCCAGGCAAGTGCTTTTGCCGCTGAGCTAAATCCCCAGCCCCTATCATGATTTTTCAATGATAGTTCCTCCGTTAGATGCTGTTAGAAGGAACGCAGTATTGGTTTTCTTCCTTTTATGGGCCATTGTATCTCAGGCTTAACTGAGTTGGTATTCAAATATTTGAATGAATTCTTTTTCTGGGAATAGTAATAGTGATTAGTTCTACCTTAAGTAGATTGTTAAGATATTGAACTCCTGCTCTGGCAGATGTTGTGAAAGAAGTAGGTGTAAGGGTAAGTCAACAACCCTGTGCTCAGCTTGATTCCTTTGCAAAGATTTATTGCAGCAGTTCAGCCCACGATCACAGAGTGGTCCTCAATCATTAAATAGATGTGCACGGAAACAAAAAAGGTTCTTTCAGATCAGTTTTTGCTCTCTTTTTGGAGCTTGTATACTTGACTGTTGAGGAGCTACCAGACCATAAAATCCGGCCAGTGAGAACGCTGGAAGTCACAGAGCTCAAAGGTTTATTAAGTGGTGTGAAACTCCATTGTTTTGTGCATGTGTTAAATAATTGCTGTCAGTGCAGGACTGTTAAAAATTCCCAGCTAGTAATAACACGAATAGCACTTTATGGCTTCAAAAGGAGATAAAAGAAATCTCTTACTCAGCACTCTGGCGCTATCACAGCGTGTGCCAGTTTTGTTATTGTGAGGCCTTTCCTTTTTGGCAGATTCTCTCCCTTCTGGCAGCAGAGCTGTAATTACCATATAAATTAAGTGAGCAGAGGGCGTGCAGCCTGGCTCCTTCTGCTTGTATCCGTGATTCCAGGGCTGCCCCGCCACGCAGGCATCCTGGGTGCTGGTGCAGGGAGAGGGCCTCGCCGTCTTCTCCTTCGTGCAGAAACAGCTCAGCTGGTGAAACACAAGGATCATTTTTCTCTCTTTCTTTGGTGCCCCCATTCTCTGCCCTGCAGCATTCCACGGATTAGCCTAATCCATCTTTGTTAACTCATAGGCACTAATTATGTTTCAGCATAGATTCTTACACAGGAAATGTTAAGTATCCTTCCTTTAATCACTTGTAACTAGTCCTTAAATGGAGGGTTGAGTACTTGCCTTTTATAGGATAATGGGCTTTACTGTGTTATGTGGCGGGATCTAACCCATGAAGACATAGATGATGCATTATCTCTTTCCGAAAGAACTTTGTATTTTCTTCTAGCCAAAATATAATTCCGGATTTTGAAATGTCCCTTTTAAATGTGTAAAAGGGGCTCTCATGCTTAGGTAGTTTCAGGCTGAGAAGCCTAATTTGTAAGAACATAATTATAATTCTTATAGTTGGGCAATGATTTATAGTTCTGAAGCATTTCCCACGTGAATTAGCTTGTTTGTTTAAATAACCCTCAGCATGGGTAATTTAAAGATTAATGTGGGGCAGTAACAGGGCCACACAGTTAGTTGGTAGCGCAGCTGGTGCTGGAACCGAGTCTCATCTCGCTTGCAGGGCTGTTTCCTTCTACCTTACGGTGTTACCTTATATACTTACACAGTCTTATAAAGTTCCTCATAAAATTATCTATCAACATCCTTTATGTGATTATTAGGCTGTGTGGAAGATCACCATAATTTGCAGCACAGAAAGAGAATCACTTGTGGACATTTTAGAAAAATTTACATTTTACTGACAGCATGAAGTGGGACATTTTTTCCCGTCCGCCTTTGACAAATAATTACTGTTCTAGCTTCTTTTAAAATGTCTTTGTCTCCCTCCCTCCCTCCCTTGTCCCCTGGCCAGGCATTACAGGAAATTGGTGGAAAGACACGGTAACAGCCCTCCCCGCATAGAAAAACTGGGTGCCAATCATGTCTTTCTACCAGAATCTCTTGTCTGTGATACATGAGGCTCTGTGGAAAGGATCTGGCTTTGCCAAGATCAGAGACTTCTCCTGGAACTTCATTTTTTGATTAAGAAGAAGAACATGGGGTGGTGGTCTCAAGTGGGCCACTGTGTCTCTTTGCATTGCCCACAGGTGACTCGGTAAGAGCAAGAAAGGTCTGGAACCTGTGAGCTCTACTGGAGGAGTGTGCTCCCTGCAGCCTTACTTCTTATACACAAGACTCTACTCACCAGCCACGCCCTTCACCAAGTTGCTTCCACCTCCACAAACCCTTTTCCAGCTTGCCCAAGGGTTGCTCTGTGTGGCCACCGGCCTGGTGCTGATACTCACAGCAGGAGCTTTTGTACCACCATTTGCCCCATCATGAAAGCCAGATCCATGCATCTTTTTGGGTGTCTTTTTTTCCCTGTAAATTAAGAAGAACATCCTGATACCTTAGGTGTAGGAAATTGTCCTTCCCTAAACACTTGGACAAGACCCTACTATCTATGTAAGTGTAACGCAATTAATAGCCACTCTTCTGGGAGGACAGTGAAGAATTGGTAGCCAGATAAAGTTACTCCTGCTAGTACCCCTTGGTATGCGCTGCTGATTGTCTGCACAGGAGCCAGTGTACTTCTTGGAGGAAAGGGAGCAGGACTCTAACCCCGCTTTCTGTTTGGGCTCAGTTTTAGCAGAACCTCTCTGCTGGGTTGATATTTCCCCAGCTGAGGTTCCTTGGAAGGAAAAAATTCTGAGGAGCCTGAAGGGAAATTTACTGTGGGGAAAGGAGGAGGGTGAACTGATGACTTGGGCTTAAGGGTAGAGCCTTTCTAGACTTGTGGCGATTGTGGAGAGGATTGGGGCTGAGCCTGGGCTCCTGGTAAGGGACCGATACTTCGATAGAACATATGTCAGTTGAAAGAAACAGCGGAGTCCTGGGTCCCAGGAGGCACCACTGTTGTCTCCACGGGGATCAGGACACTGGTTCTTGGCAGCTCTGTGGCTCTACATGAGGCATAGTAGCTAGACATGGACTTATCGGGTGTCTCTGAGGCAGACAGAAAGTGCCAGGGGACACGTGGGAGGTAGGGACCAACTCTGCAAGTCACTGGCACATATCACTTAGAAGCAGGTAGAAGGCTGATGTGAGACCTTTGCCTTCATCAGTTTCAATGGTAAAGGGCATTGAATGTCAAGAATAGGAGGCAACTGAGTAAGAGGTTGTGAAGCCAGGAAGGACACAAGCTGCAGAGACAAAGGGAGACGGATGGTGAGGAGAAACAGCTCACATGTTCAAATTTTACTTGGGACACCCTATTTGTAGCTACTTCAAGCTGGGCTTATAGTTTGCAGGTAGATGCAAATTGGTAGAAGTACCTACTCCATGCTCCTGCCAACAACAAACAAACAAACAATATTCCATGCGGAAAGAGCATCCTAGTTAGACTTGCCATTTATCTCTAATGATGCCACCCGAGCCTTGGGAACTTTGATTGACTGTGGATGCTGCGAGGTCATAATCTGCACCTCTGTCAACAAATCTTTTAAAACCTCAACAATGCGGATTTTAATGGGTGAAGAAATGATGTACATTTTACCCTGTCTTTGGGGTTACTTGACATTTACCATCACAGGTTTGGGTTTGAGAAATATTAAGGGGCACCATTTATTTATCTTTGATTTTAGATACAACCTTAGCTCACAGGTTTTTGAAATTATTTTAATTCGATTACATAGTCAACTAAAACTGCAATAGCAGATCCAAGCTCCATAAATGAAAAGTCTTAGGAGTAATGTTGGTGGATCCTTTCATGTGTAGAAGTAAAGAAAGTTGTTGATGGCCTTTGACAGTACATTTTGGAGAGAGGAGAACTCTGTGTGGTGATTTCATTCTCAGTTAACCACTTTATATGGGGAGAAGTGGAAAGGCTGTAGCATTTAGAAGATGTTCATGTTAAAAGAGAAAAAATAATTTCATCTCAGTTTCATAATACAATACTGGAATAATAGGTACATTGCCAACAAGGGAGGAAATCAGAATACCAGTTTATAATTAGGTGAGTGAGATGCTTGTTGGTGACCGTATGTCCAGGCTTTCTATGTAGGAGGCATGGGAAGAACTTCTTTAAGAATATATTTTCCACGTTTTTGTTTGTTTCTTTGCTAAAGTGAGGCACCTGTGCTTGGAAGTTTTGCACTCCTGATACTTTGGGAAGGCCATAATTAATGAGCAAATAGGCTTTCCAGATGAAGCAGTGTGGAGGTGCCACCTAGTGGGCACAGTGGCTTGTCTGGGCAGTACTTTTCTTGATGGTTGAAACTGGTGATCCGGGATGGGACAGTATTTTAATCTTTATTTTCAATAAAATTATCCGGCTTTAAATTTGTTTGAAATTAGTTTTATTAACTTACAGTTTTGCTAATATTTTTAGTTAATTATGTCAGCCAAAATCATAGGTCCGTTAAATCCTACCATTTTATTGGAATATTCTCACATGTAATATGCAGAAACATGCCAAATATCTGGAGGGTATCATGGGTCCTATCCAAAGCCTGGATGACAGCCAGCTGTAATGAAATTTCACCAAAGCCTTTCTTGTTCTTTTAGGATTAATTTCTCTTTAGTAGAATGTTGTTTAAGAAAAAGATCAGCGAGAAACTTCATCTTCTGAAAAAAAAATTCAGTGGAGATATGTTTTCCAGACACACACTTCATTAGCGAGAAAGGCTACAGGTGGCCGACTATCATAATTTCTTTTCTTTATCCTTAAACCACACATAATCCAAATGAAAAATACTGAGGTTTTCTAAAACAAACTATTGGTTATAGAGATCTTGAGTATGATCAGAATTCCCAGAGGGCATTGTATACTTTGTCTCATCCATGACAAGAAATCTTTGAAGTTTCCTATGCCATCAAAGACTGTGTGTGTGTGTGTGTGTGTGTGTGTGTGTGTGAACATTTGTAGGAAAGGACTTTCACTGAAGTATAAAATAATTTCTACAGGAAGATATTTTTGCTTTACAAGTATTATTTTGGTATCCATTCGAGCAACATTTACATTTACAATCTTAATGCTTCAGTAATGCTAACATCTTTATTATACATGAATAATTTTTGTTGCAGAAATTCTCATGTTGTAATTAAATTGTAGAGATCTTACAGAGAGTTTAGGATGTCTCTTCAAGAACATGCAGACTTTAGCTAAAAATTTCCCCTAAAGATACTTTCTGAATTTGCAAAGACATTCTGTGTAATATCCTAGCTATATGGATTTCCAACTGTCTACTGCAGCCCAACTGGGGTGGTAGTTATTTAGAAGAATACAAAAAACTATGGTACTTCGTGGGTTCTTCAAATCCTTACAAGAGGCAGTACTGAGGCAAGGATGGAGCCACATTGCCTGTGTTGCAGTCCCCGCTCTGCCTCTTAGAGTAGTGGGACCTCGGAGAAGTTATTTGACCTCTCTATGCCTCCACTTCTGTGAGGGGGTATAATAATTCGCTTTCTTGGAGAGCTGAATTGCAAAGGATGATGCCTGCATGTGCGTGGTGAGGACTTGATACATGTCAGCTATTTCCCTCCTCACCATTTGGTGGGGAAGCCAGAGCTTGGGCACTGCGCACATGAGGACAGTTTAACTTCTACCAAGTAAGAAGTTAGGGCCACTTACTAGAAGAGT
This sequence comes from Chinchilla lanigera, assembly GCF_000276665.1. NCBI lineage: Eukaryota > Metazoa > Chordata > Mammalia > Rodentia > Chinchillidae > Chinchilla > Chinchilla lanigera. The sequence goes on along the minus strand of NW_004955416.1, from coordinate 6,616,182 downwards.
TCACAAAAAGAGCAACTAATGTAGACTGGTATATTACTTAAAAGAAAGAAGAAGGAGTAGATCTGGATTTTGAATATTTCAAAAAAAAATGTAGCTGCAAGCCTGTTTTCCCTATTTGATTTTCAGTTAAGGAGAGTAACTCAGTATGATTCTTGACATTATTTCCTTCCGTAGGATTAAGAACAAAGAGTAAACTTTCCCTTTGTCTGCAAATCATTTGTTTTTCATTCATTCTGCAGCTATTTGTGGACTATATCCTGTACGCCAAGTATTATTTGAGTGAGAGAGACAGGCAAGAATCGCAGCTGCAGTTTCTGTTCTCCAGCCTTTTAATAATGTTCTGCATGTGCTCTAGGATCCTCTCTAAATTCTTCATATTGTTTATTTTTTTACCTTATTTAAAAAGTTTATGATGAAAAATTTCAGACATGCTCCTATCTATCTCTGCCAACAATTCACTGTCTTAATTACTGCAGTTTTTTATTAAATTTAAAATTAGATTATATGCTTTCTCCAACCTTCTTTTCTTGTCTTTTTTCATGTCAGGGCCTTGTACATACTAAGTACTCTACCACTGAGCCAAATGCACCCATCCCTCTATTTCCCGTCAGTATTGTTTCAGTATTCTAGTTCTTTTGTCTTTTTGTATAAATTTTAGAATCCGTTTGTATATATCTACAGAAAATCATGCTGAGGCTTTGATTGGGATTATATAATCTGTGCATCAGTTTGGTGAGAATTTCTGATTATGTTGAACCTTTCAATGCATTACCATGATATACATCTCTAAAATCTTTGTTTTCTTTCAGCAGATGTCATCTTTACCATACAGATCCCCTACAAGTTTTTTGAGATTTATACTTAGGTATTTTATTTTTTGGAACTACTGTAAATGGTGTTTACAGTTTGCTTACTAATTACAGTTTGCTAAAATGTGTAGAAGTAGGATTCTTTTTTGTGTGTTGATCCATGTACTTGCTAAAATCACTTGTAATTGCGAGGAAGTTTTTATCCCCCGATTCCTTGGGATTTTCTCTATAGTCATTCATGTTATCTGTGAATAGGAATGAATTTATTTATTTCCAATCTGTATGCCTTTTTTATTTATTTTCCTTGCCTTTTTTCTTGTGGTGGCTCGAACTTCCAGTACAAACAAGGTTAAATAGGTGTGGTGGCAATGAACACTTGTTGCCCTGTTCTGGTCTTAAGGGGGAAGCATTCAATTTTCACCATTCAGCATGACTTTAGAGGAGGTTTCATCAGCTAGGGAAAGTTCCTTTTTATTCCTAATTTTCTGAATTAAAATATTTTTGTTATGAATACATGTTAGATATTTCCAAATGCCTTTCTACACCAGTTGATGACTTTTTCCCTGTAAGCTACTGTTGTGGATTACACTAGCTGGTTTTGAATAATGAACCAGTCTTCCATTCCCATGACAAACCCTATTTGGTTGTGGCTTTTGTCAAGATTTAAGGCTCCAGTGGGAAATGTCTGATAAAGGATCAATTATCAGAGAACATACAGATTTGTGTTTGGGTCAGTGTTTTGGAAAAACAGTTCACTCTGTGGGCTGTTGTTGACCCCATTAGCTCCTGCTGGCCTGCTTCTCAAGGACCCACTCAGGACCAGGCCTGGGTCTATTTTGCCTCCACCCCTTTTGTGTGCATGTTTGGTTTCAATTCTCTGTCCCTGCCTTGTGCTTGACTGGGAACTTCTACCTATCAGAGTCACCTTTCACCATCTTCTTCCATTTAGGCTGTAATTTACTGTGGTAAAGTTTGGGGAAAATTGTGTTTTAAGAAACAAACATTTATTTAAATAAAAACATGTCTGCGATTAGAGTGTTGAAATTTAAGTGATATTAAATAAAAGTTTTTACCACTTTTGGCCTTATATAAGTCTAGAAGAGAAACTATATGGATGTCTTATCATAGATAGTCTCCTAAGACTTGATTTTAAGTTGCAATTTATTTTGGGAAGGTAATGGAAACAAACCAGAGAGTAATATAAACATTTGGTCATGGTTAAATATAATTTGCTTGACTCTCCAGGGGCCAAATTCCAAGAAATTTGTTTCTGTATTTTTGTATCTGCAGACACAGCGGTATCGGTACCGTGATCCCTGTGAGAGTGAATTCTGACCTGGGGATCCTCAGCTTTCACGGCTTCTCCACTCACCCTCTCCTGGGGAGCGGTCAGAAAGCTGTGGGTTGGGTAGGAGCTCAGAGTACTGCTTTCTATTAAAACAGTCTCAGTTTCTCTGAGCAGACTATTGATTAAAGTCAAGTGCGTGTTACAGGTTTTAGTTCCCAAAAGCAAATGGGTGGGGTTTTATATTTCCAGCTGCTCTTTTTAATTTTTTTTCAAAGTAAAAATATGTAGGTTTGGTTTTTGAGCAGGCCACATTTCTTCTAACTAAAGCAGAACAAAATGTGTTTCACAAGCATATGAAAAGTCAGACTATTATGATTTTAGTACTGCATATGTAAAGATGTTCACTAATATTTAAGATAAAAGTATCTGTAAAGAAAGTAAATTAGTGAAAGTGAATTACAATTTATCATGCATATAAAGGAAAAAGTGGTTGGAAACTAGTCAGACTCTTTTATTTGAGGTTCCATATGATTTGCTTGTTTTCAGTTATTCAGATTTTGGCCTAATAAATATTAAACTTTTATACTTGAAACTGGGCCTCAAAGTTTCAAAGATCCTATTTGTGTTTGAAGAATTAAGGAAATCTTCATGGCAGTAATTATGGATGAGTATAAAAATTTCAAACATGATAGCAATATACCGTGTAGAAAATAAAGGTCCTCCACAATCCTTGTCCTTAAAAAACAACTACTAACCATTTGGTGTATAGCAGTGTGACCTGGTTTAAGTTGCGTTGCATTGGATTTGTACTGATAATGATTTCTTTCTTTCCCTGTAAATTTTGGCTATATCACTTTTTCTTCTTTTTATGCATGATGTGATATTTTTTTTTCCTCTTCACAGATGTGAAGATATGAGAGACATGGGATGTAGTGTTCTTGGAATACTTTCAGGAAGTTGTCATGTTTGCTTTCCATGCCAGACAGATAGATCTTCTGCTATAAGGGTCATGGCTCATATAGTGCTCATGGTGGCAGCATCAGTTGGACCCAGGTTCAAAGTCTGGTAGCAGAGTGACTTTAGTGACCTCTGCTCCATAGGGTCTCATTTTCTGTAGATAGCAATCATTGCTTGAAACCATTGTCCAACACAAACCGAAGATTTTATGTAAAGCACATAGCACACCATCAGTATATAGTAAACACTAAATAAATGCTTACTGTTGTATTATTTTGATTGTAACTGATTACTATTTATAGAGAAAATTTAAATAAATCCCAGTTGCAAACAAGTTAGAAGTTCACTTCTCATCCGTATGTATGGCTAGATAGAAGATCCAGGGCTGACTGGGGTTCCACAGTTGCTGAATTCCGGGTTCCCTTGTATCTTGGTGTTTGTGTGTCTGAATCAAATGGTGTAAAGTGGTTGCTGTAACTCTGACCATTTCAGTCATATCATAGTCACGGAGAAAGTCATGCAGAAGGTCATGAGAAGTTGCATATACTAATATATTTATTCACAGTCTATTGGTCAAGACTTAGTCATGTGGTCAAACTCAGTAGCAAGGCAGGCTGGAAAATATGTCTTTAAGTGGCCTATAGCCAACTAAAAGTTTTGATACTGTGTCCAAAGAGAACAGACATTGGAGGGAACTTGCAGTATCACACATGTGTGGCATTGCCTCTCAGGTAAGGCGGGGACTGTGAGTATACTGTCCATAAGAACTGGTTGTTGCTGTTTGCCACATACCTTTGTTTATATTTATACTTTTATCATTTGCTAATGCATTGGGCTATTGATTATCAGATGTTTATTTGAAAGTTACTTTTGTGTATGTTACTTCCAGACCTCCCTGAGGTTTAGAATTTTAGACCTCAGTTCATTACATTTCCCTGGTTCTATGCTATATGCTTAAGATGTATACTTTATTCACTGAAATTAGCCAAGTACTGTAGGAGCTTCTTCAAGAGTGTCACAACTTCAGATTACTATTCTATAGATTTCATTTACCTGATTACAGAAGTTCAGAGGAATGCTGAAAGATTCATATCAGAGCTGAGAAAACTTTCTGAAAGTTTATTACCTTATAAATAATAGTTTTGGCACCCTGTGGCTGTTTCAAATATTGATGTTACATTTTCTGTTCGTGAGAAATGGAAAATTAGTTAAGGAAATACATGTAATAATATTGGTTGTGATGACATTGTTGTTTTTTCCCTTTAATAGATTAATCTTCCTTAGCACAGACTAATCATTAAAATGGCTTAGCCTATAAACAGTCCTATTGGTAGCTATGGTATTCTTGCATAAGGTAGTGATATCTTCCTGTTTGATCAGGCTATCTTTATGTAGGATTCACTTTATCTCAGATGTGACACAGCCATCATTTTTTAAAGTTAGAATCTACTATGTCTGTTTTATGATTAGAAGATGAATGTTAACTGAACTAGTCTTCCCATGTCAGTTTCTCAGGGCAGCAGGTCAGACAAATGTACAAAAGCTTTTTGCAATATTTGTCTCAATTTGTTTGGTTTCTAAAACAAGGTTTAAAATATTCAGGGTTCCTGGTGGGTTGACCTTTAGTCTTTTTTGAACTCCTCAGCTACTCTAATAATTACAATGAACTTTCTTAAAATTTTTAGCTTGGGTATAGAACCAACTAAGATTTAATGAAAAGCAATTTAACTGGCTTTAATTTATAAAAGAAAAACTTATTTTTGACACTAAACAGCTTCATAAACTTGGCTGAAGAATGACTTTGTTAATATGGACAGCTGAACATGCAGACAAGATCCATCTTTACCAGGTGTTGTGGCAGATGCCTGTAATCCCAGCACTTGGGAAGCTGAGGCAGAAGGATTTCTATGAGTTCAAGGCCAGCCTGGGCTACATAATGAGTTTAAGGTCAGCCTAAACTATAGTTGAGACAATAAGACCCTGTCTCAAAACAAAACAAAACAACGCAAAACGGAACCCCCCCAAAACAAACCAAACCAACGCCCCCCCGCAAACCAAACCAAACCAAATCAGAGATCTACTCTTGATTTTGAATTTTCTTTTGAGACATCACAGTCAGGACTTTTCCTAGATTAAAACAAAACAAGAAAAAAGCTTTACATTAAAATGATACCCAAAGAATTAAAAAACCTGCAAACTTAAGACTCAAATCTCCACTGTTTTATTTCAGTAGCCCTTTGTGGCATGGTGTAGCAGACTGTGCAGGGACACACACTCAGATATGGGATCTCACTGCTTTCCTAAAGGGATGGGACATTTCCATTGATGGCTGTAGAATTCCGATACAGTTATTGACTTTAGTGATAGCATGAAACAGCAGTGAGGAAGGAAAACCTACACCCTTGATAAGACTTGGGTGTAGAATTTTATTTTTAGAAAGTGAAGTTTGGGGACAATTATATCTATTTTCTGGTATTTATTATTTAAAAGTATTTTGGAGCAGTTTATACTGTATAATATATTTATAAAGTGTTTGGAGTGTATAGTGCATAGTGCATTTCACTGTTACAGCAGTCTAAATATGAATGCTTCTGTATTTCAAACAAAATAGCCACCAATATTTACCTTTCCAATGAGATATTTTACTTGCATGACTATTTTTAAAGCATGTACTCATTTTAGTGGAGTTGCCCTTGTGGCGTTTAAACTGGATTTGCATATTTTCCTCTCCTTATGAATGTCTTATTTCTGACTTAGAAGACTATCAAAAGCTTTTTTGTAGTTATTGGATGGTTTATAGATAGAACACACACAAAAATAGAATGTTTATTAACTAACTTTATTTTCCTTTTATTTAAGTACAGTTTTAATGATTTTTGAAAGTTTTAAAATTTATTAAAAAATAAAATATATTAAGTGCTAGGTGCTATTTATTATCAGATTGTGTTACCTATTTGCAGCATCTTGGTATTTTTACTTTTTATGACTTGTTTGTCTATTGGTGTAAATATTACTCATGTATAGCTATATAATACAGTAGAATGTGGGTGAATAGATTTATTTAGATATACATTATATACAATTTATGTGAAATAGACATACTTACATACTGGATAATCATTGTATTATGAAAATTCCCTTTGTCAATAATTATTCTTTGTAAACACACTTTTTGCTAACTACCCGGCCCTATATTAATTGTATAATATACCACATCTTACCATTTCTCTGTCACTGAACATTCAGATTTTTGTGCTTTTAGAAATGATTGCAGTGACAAACATCCTTATGTATTTACCTTTTTGTGTCTCTGATTATAAGGGGTGATTGAAAAGCACAATGAATGCTTAAGTTCAAAAGCAAAACTTACTACAGTAACAGACATAGGGCCAAGAACTTGAAATACATGTAATCAAAGTGAAGGGGAATATTTCAAGTATTTTGAAGGAGATTAATGGCAATCTACCTTTCACTGTAATAAATTTTTAAAAGTTTATATACTTTATTTGTTGATCCTAACTCATAGTTAGAATAAATTCCTAGGATGGACTTGTTGGCTAAAAGTATGAAACGATTTTAAAGGCTCTTAATATGTAATGCTGAGTGAATTAATTCAACCAAAAATATTTTCTAAGCAGCAATGTTGTATCTCGTCCTTGGCATTCAACAGTGAGTAAAGCTATTTCTGCTCTCAGTACTAACTGGGGAGCAGGCACATACCCTACATCCCTTCTAAAGTGTCACTAATGTATCCTGGAAAGGTTTAATTTACATATCACCAACACTGTCATTATATGCAAGTGTTTTGGAATGTGTATATGTGTTCTTTTAGTGCATTATGGAATGCTTTTTAGGAAATAAAAATACTTTTATTTTGGTTATTGCATATAATGAATCATATGCTTAATGATTTTTGATATTATTGATCTGGGAAACCTCATCAGCTTCACTGTCCCATTTCTGTAACAGGGTATTTATCTACATTGTACTGCATTCTAATTTCTGTAATTTTATTGGAACTTTTTAGTGGCTTTTCTTTCCTATGTCTGGATATACTTTCTGCTACTGACAAATAAAACACTACTGTGACACATGGGACAGTTAATGCAGAACACTAAACTCATATTGTTTAAAATCATCTTAGTATTATTTTGCTCTTTTTTTCAAAGGCAGAAAGACAGATTGTTTTATATGCAGTGTTTGTAAATGTGGATCAGTCATGTAAGAGTGCAACCTAAATAGTTATAAGAATAAAAACATATGGTAATGCTCTTATATTTAATTGATGGGTTCCCCAGGATCTACTACCTTCATATTGAAGATGGAAATAACAAAATTTCCAGGTTTTAGAGACAGTAGTTTGATTGACTGCATCCATATAACTAGTATGTTATATATCTGACAATCACAACCAATTATTTATCATCAGGATACATTAGTGACATCATAGAAGGGAAAACACCCACAATTTTAGCATTGGCTGAGAGTTGGGAGAGAATATGAACTTTCATGGAGCACAGAACTGTATTTCTGTGTCTAGAACACACAGTTCTTGGGAATAATTCTTCTATTCACTGCTCAATAGGTTTTCCGCATGTAAAGGCTGCCAAACTCCTCTGGCTTCTAATTTAGGAGCTAACAGGTTTTCCTTACTAGGCTCAATAATGATCTTTGAGCAAATGTGCGACCTTCCTCATTCATCCAAAAATGGCCACAGATGGACATTGTACTGACTGTGGCAAGATAAATTATGCGACTGAGCTGTTTTCCATAATGTGCTTTTTCAGGATAACATGCTTCGTATTTTTCTTCTCTGTTAGAGTTGTCAAGACTGGCTGATGGTATGATCTGCATGCTTAAGCAAGCAAGAAAACTATTCCTAATGAATACATAAGGAGAGATGGTTTAATACCTACCACTGTACACCTCTAATTTTATCCATTTATATTTCATTTGATCACAATAAGATGTATAATTGTACTTAGCAAATGAAGTAAGTAGATTGCATATGACATCACAGAAATTCTGGAGGTTTATATTCTAGGATTCATATTTAGTGAAGAGGAGGGGCTTCAGTTTGATATTTTGACTCCTAGTTTAATATGTTCTTATATTTCATACTTGAGTTTAAAAGTTAATGATTTACTGCCTGCAGAGTAGTTATGTCAGTTCATATTTCATATGAAAATACTTAAGAAATCTTGTCCATTCATATTCTCTTTAAACACTTCAAAGTCTAAAGACTTTAAAATTTTGCCTATACCTCTGTGAGTTTATAGTAGTTTCATTTGCATTTCCTTGATTATTAATGAGGTTAAATATTTAAATTTTTGTTACATGTATTCCCTTAAAAATTGTTCATATCTTTTGCCCAGTTTTAAAATTTTTTTTATTTTAAGAAATAAAAGAAGGAAAATATATTAACAAACAGACATCCATTTACAAAATAGCATAAGAACAACACAAACAAAACAGTTACAGGCAAAGTTGTAGGAAATTCACTATGGTTGTTATATTACTTGTTGATATCTTCAAAGTGGTTTCTCAAGAAAACAAATAGAGACATGCAAGATTGATCAAAGAAGTAATCAAACTTGTTCAAAGGTTGATCAAAGACTGATCAAACAAGTATTGTTCCTTTCTCTAGAGCACTAGAAGACAATAGTAAACTATGTTAGTTATCCTGTATATACATACTTACATAATTTCCCCTTCTGTCCCTTCTCCTTTCCCATACCCCAGTTTCCCTTTACTTTTGAGCATTTTCCTTTTGTTTCACAATGTCTATCATACCTCCTAGATTTTATTCACTCTTTCAGGTCTTACACTAGTGAGACAACACGATTCTTACACATGCAAGTCTGATTTATTTCACTTATGAGTATGGTCTCTAGTTGTGACCATTTACCCATAAAAGCCTCCAGTTCATCTTTCTTTATAGCTTAATAGTATTCCATTATATAAAAGTACCACATTTTTTTTATCCATTCATCAGTAGATGGACATTTGGGTTGCTTCCACAGTTTAGCAATTACAAATTGTGCTGCTGTAAACATGGATACACATATATTGCTGTGATATGACCTTTTTAGATCTCCTGGGAAAATACCCAGAAGGGGGATAGCTGGGTTGAATGGGACCTCTAGATCTAATTTACTGAGGAGTCTCCAAACTGATTTCCACAGTGGTTTTACCAGTCTGCATTCCCACCAGCAGGAATTCCCATTTCTCCACAGCCTTGCCAGCATTTGTTATTGGTTGATTTCTTAATACTAGCCATTCTTACTGGGGTGAGATGAAATCTCAGTATTTTAATTTAATGAAATCTCAATGCTTTAATTTGCGTTTCTCAGATGATTAATGATGTTGAACACTTTTCCATGTATTTATTTGCCATTTGTATTTCTTTATCTGAGAAGTATGTATTTATCTTAGCTGCCCATTTTTGGATTGGGTCTTTGAATCTGAGGGGGCTGATGTTTTTCAGTTCTTTGTATGTTCTAGATAGAAGACTCTTGTCTGAGGGACAGTCAGCTAAAATTTTTTCCAAGTTTGTGGGTTTTCTTTTTATTCTGCTGGTGATTTCTTTAGATATGCAGAAACTTTTCAGTAGGATGAGATCCCAGTTGTTGATTCTTTGAATTATTTCATGAGCAGTCTGGTTTTTGTTCATGAACTCTCTGCCTACCCCTATGTCTTCGAGGATTTACCTACTTTCTCTTCCAATAGATTTAGTGTTTCTGTTTTAATATTGAGATCTGTGAACCATTTTGACTTGAGTTTGATGCATGGTGATAGACTTGGGTCTATTTTAAGTCTTTGGCAGGTGGCAAGCCAGTTTTTCCAGCACCATTTATTAAAGAGGCTAACATTCTTTCAGTGAGTTTGTTTGGCCCCTTTATCAAAGATTAGGTGGCTGAGTGTGTTTTTGGTTGTGACTGTTTCTTCCAGTCTGTTCCATTGATCCTCAGGTCTGTTTTTAAGCCATTACCAGGTTCATTTTATGACAGTATCTTTGTAGTATAATTTCAGGTCAGGGATTGTGATTCCACCTGACTTGTCCTTGTTGCCCAGGATTGCTTTTGCTATTCTGGGTCTCTTCTGTTTCCAGATGAATTTAAGGCATGTTTTCTCTCGATCTATAAGGTATGCTAATGGTAGTTTAATGGGAATTGCAATCTGTACAACAATTTTGGGAGTATGGCCATTTTTTCTATTTGCTTGTATTTTATTGAGTATCTTTGCATCTATATTCATGAGGGAGATTGGTCTGAAGTTCTCTTTCTTGGTTGGGTCTTTCTCTGGTTTTGGTATCAGTATAATCAGCTTTTTTAATTGATGGATCTTTTTCTGTTACTATAGGAGCTCTTTAACAATTAATTATTAGTAATACTTATTATAATACTTAGTATTAATATTAATTATTATTATTGTATTCATATTCTGGTATTGGGCTTTATTGTGTGTGTGTGTGTGTGTGTGTGTGTGTGTGTTTTGAGACAGGGTCTCGCTATGTAGGTCAGGCTGGCTTTGAATTTGCTTACATTGTCCAGGCTGGTCTTGAACTCACAGTGATCTTCCTGCCTCAGGTGGGATTACAGGCATGTGCCACCACACCTGGTGGTATTGGGCATTGAGCCCAGGGAGTGTCAAGCTATATCCCTAGCCCTTTTTTATTTTTTTATTTTGAGTGAAGTCTATCTCTCTCTTGCTAAGTCACCCAGGCAGGCCTTGAACTTGCAATCTTCCTACCTTAGTTTCCCAAGTAATTGGGATTACAGGCATGCATCACTATACCTGTCCCTTTATATATTTTTGATACTAAGCTTTTGGTGATTATGCAGATGGGAGAAATCCTCTCCCACTTTTTAACCTGTGTTTTCACTTTTTATATAGTAATTTTTAGTAATCAGATGTTCTTTCTTTTGAAGGAGTCAAGTTTATCAATATTTTATTTTATGCAAGCACTTTTATTTTTTTTTTCTTAAAGTCTTCTCTATCAAGGTCAGAAAACTTTTTGTGTGATATAACTGTTGATCAGAAAACTTTTAAAAAAGTTTTTTACTAAATTTTAAAGTTTGCTTCTGACACTTAAATCCATAATTCATCTGGAACTAATCTTTGCATAATATAGAATAGAAGTGCAGTTCTGTTTATTACAGAAATTCACCACCTCTGCCATATATATATTTGTGTGAGGGTTTTTTTTTCTGCAGTGCCTTTTATTTCCTAGGTCAATATGTCTATCCCTGTCCAGAGCTGTTTTACTTAGTTAATGTCATTTTAATATCTGATAAGATGCAGGCCCTTTCTTTGTTCTTCTTTTTCAGAAGTATTTTGGCTGTTCTTCCATGAGAACTTTTTTTTTTTTTTCCAGTACCGGGAATTGAATTCATGACCTTGCGCTTGCCGGGCAGGCCCTGTGCCGCTGAACTAAATCCCCAGCCCCACCATGTGAATTTTTAAATCAGTTTCTCAAGTTCCTTGAACAGCCCTCTTAACATTTTGACTGGAATTATGTCACCGTTTTAGGTCAAGTTGGAGTGAATGTTATCCTTATGATATTAGGTCTTCTATGAATCTGGTATACTTCTTTATTTAATATTTCTCAATAGTTTTTAAAGTTACATTATTCTAGTCTTGCCTCTCTTTAACAAAATATTTCTGGTTACTTGATATATTTAATGATTTTTATAAACTATGTCTTTGGGTTTTTTTTTTGTGGAGATTTAGGGGTGTTGGGGGTTGAACCTAGGATTTTCAATGAGTTACATCTCCATCTCTTTTCAAGTTTTGAGACGAGAGATCTCACTAATTTGCTGAGTGGTCCAGGTTGGGCTCAAAATTGTGATCCTCCTGCTTCAGCCTCCCAGAGTGCTAGGATTGCAGGTGTGTGCTACCACACTGAGTTAACACATTTTTCAAATTTTGTAGCCTAGCTTCATCCACATATGTGATTAGTGTTTGTGTGTTGATCTTGTACCTGTCTTATGCAACTTCCCTTTTTAAAACAGTAATGATTTGGTAGTCTTTTAGACTTTCCACATATCCAGAGTTGCTGTTTTTCATTTCCTCCTTTCCATTCCTTTTTAAAGTTTTTGTACTGTTTAGGAACTTCGTAATAGCATCGACCAGAAGTGGTGATAATGGACATTGTTTTTATATTTTTTTAATTTTAAAAGGCTGTGTTTTTAATGTTTTCCCATGAAGTGTGATATTTTTTACAAGTTTTACTTATTATGTTAGGTGGAGGATATCTTTTCTGTAGTGCTAATTTTGCTGAGAGTGTTCATCTGTGATTTACATTGTATTTTATGAAATGCTTTTCTGAGTCTGATAAAATATTTTCTTGATAAGACATTTTTATTTCCCTCTAATGTGTTAAAATTTAAAAAATCAAAACTCAATAATATCCTTTTAAATTATGCACATATAATAAAATATATATTAAAAGTAATAAACATGTGATTCAGGATGACAGTTAATGCAGATGGGATAAAGGGAAACATTTGGTAGATGCAAACTTTTTAATTTTATGAAAAAAATCCAATTTCATAATCAACTAATGAGTATAACAATAGTTGTTACACTATGTATCATTATCTCAAACTACTCAGTACAAGACATAAACCAAAAATACTCTTACAAAAAAGGGGCAGATAGTAATACCAAACATTCTTTAAAGTGAACTGAAATTAACTAGTAGTATAAATGAAACCAATTAGCATATATATTGAAGTATTTTTAAAACAATGGAATTTGTATTTTGGGAAGTATTTGAATTTCTCCCTACTTCCACTGATCTCTTCTACTTTGTTCTTTATTTGTTGCTTTTTTAAAAAAAATTAATTTTATTAGTACACTTTTGAAATACATAATGATCCCATTAATCATAGGGATTTTATACCTATACATAATATATCTTGATACTCCTTTTTTTCCAATTCTCCTCCCCTCTCCCCAACCCTTCTTCCCATCCCTACTTACAAAAGTTTTGTTTCCATTTTTTAAACTTCAATTCTCTTGTTTTTCTTTTTCCCTTCCTCCTTGCCCTGTGTCCCCTTCCCATTTGAACATTTTCTTCCTATTTCACAATAGCTGTCATTTGTTTTGGTCCTTATTTACTCTTTCAGTTTCTGACACGTGAGAAAACAATGGCATATTTAAATGTATGTGTCCAACTTATTTCACTTGAAAGTATGGTCTCAAGGTGCATCCATTTACCTAAAAATGCCTCAAGTGTATCCTTCTCTATGGCAGAGTAGTACTCCATTATATATACAAACCACATTTTCTTTATCCAATTATCCATTGACGGGCATCTGAGCTGTTTCCAAGATTTAGCTATTACAAATTTTGCTGCTATAAATATGGATGCACATATATTGCTGTGGTATGATGCTTTTAACTCTTTTAGGAAGATACTAAGAAGTGGAATAGCAGGGTCAAAAATCTCCACACTGATTTCTATATTGGTTGTACCAGTTTACACTCTCACCAACAGTGCAGAAGGGTTCCTTTATTCCACAGCCTCGCCAGCATTTGTTATTGGTTGATTTCTTGATGATACCTATTCTTTCTGGAGTGAGATGGAATCTTAGTGTTTTTTAATTTGTATTTCTCAAAGAACTAGTATTTTTTTTTTTTTTTTGTACTGGGAATTGAACTCAGGACCTGTGCTTGCCAGGCAGGCGCTTGTGCCACTGAGCTATATCTCTGGCCCAGAAGTAGTATGTTGAAATTTTTTTCATATATTTATTTGCTTTTTGAACTTCATCTGAGAAGAAGTATCTATTCATTTCAGATGCCCATTTTTTGAATTGAGTGTTTCAACTTTGGTGGTCTGATTTTTTTGAGTTCTTTATATATTCTAGATATTAGTGCTTTGAAGAATAGACAGTAGAATCTTCACTTTTGCACCCATATATTTTGTCTCTTGAGCCCAAACACTTGCATCTGTGGGCTGTGCATAAACACAGCGTGGCTATGAGTGACATTAGTACCTTTCTCTCTCAAGAGAGAAATTTCCAAGAAAAGTGAGAAATTTCCTTAGTTAGGCTAATACCTAAGTATTTAATTTTTTTCATGCTATTGTGAATAGTATTGTTTTCCTAATTGCTTTTTCATTGAGTTCATTATTAGTGTACAGGAGTGATGTTGATTTTTGTGAGTTTATTTTGTTTTCTGGTTCACTGTTGAATTTTGTTATTAACTCTAGGAGGTTTTTGGCTCTCATAAGGAAAGGATTATGTTATCTGCAAATAATGGTATTTTGACTTTGTCCTTTCATATATATATATATATATATATTTTTTTTTCTTCCTTTCTTTTGCCTTATTGCTTTGGCTAATGTTTCAAGGACTAGGTTAAACAGGAGTGGTGATAATGGACATCCTTGTCTTATGATGTAAGAGGGAAGTCATGTGCAACTAGGAATCTCTCCATGTCTTCTGAGTTTTCTAATTGATTGGCATATATGTTTGTGAAGTAGTTGCTAATAATTTTCTGGATTTCAGTAGTGTCCATTGCAATTTCACCTTTTTCACTTTTAACTGCACTAATCTGTGTCTTTTTTTTTTTTCTTTTTTTGCTATGTAGTCCAGGCTGGCCTTGAACTCACAGCAATCCTCCTGCCTCAGCCTCCCTAGTGCTGTGATTACAGGCAGGCACCATCATGGTCAGCCTTTCTTTCCTTTTTTGAGATTTGTTTATTTATTCTTTCAAAGAACCAGCTCTTTTATTCATTGATTCTTTGTATTGTTTTTTGGTCTTAATTTCATCTCTGATTTTTAAAATGTCTTTCCATGTTGTCTTACTTTTCTCTTGTTGCTGAGACAGAATGCCCAACGCCCAAAGTTAAAGTGGTTTACTTAGCTCCCAGTTTGTAGAGGTTTTATTCCATAATCAACTAGCTCCAAGGCAGGGTGGCACATGGCAGAGGGGCAACAGTTCATGGCAGGAGAAGACAGCAAAAGCAATGAGAGAGAGAGAGAGAGAGAGAGAGAGAGAGAGAGAGAGAGAGAGAAAGAGAGAGAGAGAGAGAGAAAGGAGAAGGAGAAGGGAGAGAAGCTTACATTGTGTTATATCCAGTCTACCAGGATTAGGGCAGTGCCAGTCCAATTATTGGGCTGACCCAGCAATCACCCACCCTTAATCTTAGCACCCTTAATTCCAGCATTACACTATAAACCAATCAAACCCTCTAGATTCAGGCACCTCTGAAAAAACTTTATGACTGCATGAAGCTTTGGTGGGACATGTAGCCACAAAGCATAACTGTTGTACAAGTTCTGGATTTGCTTGTTTTTCTAAAACCTTGAGATGGGTCATTAGATTATTTATATGGGCTCCTTCTATTTTTGTGATGTGGGCATTCATTGCTATAAATTTTCTTTGTAGGACTGCTTTCACTGTGTCAGATAAATTGTGGTATGTTGCACTGTTTAATTCTAGGAACTGTCTTACTTCTTCCTCAATTTCCTCTGTGACCCACTGATTATTAAAGAGTGTGTTGTTTAATTTCCATATGTTTGTGGTTTCTTTTGCTGTTGATTTCTAGTTTCACTGCATAGTGATCTGATAATATACACGGTAAAATTTCATTTCTTTTGCATGTGTGTAGGCATGGGTATTGACAGTACTACCAGAGTGCAAACATACCGCTAGGTTAAATGCCTTCTTCCCCATGACTGCCCCCTCTGATGACGTTGTTCACATGTGTGTTAAGGGTCTGTACATGCTAGGGTGGAAAATTCCATAATTATCCCATGTCATCAATTGTTTAGTTCTAAAATCACTAGAGGATTAATAACTCTCATTGGAGGCTGACATTTTGTGCAGAGCGTTCCATAGCATACAGAGGGTTTGGATTTTTCTTTTGACTACTTAGTCACACAGTTCTGTATTGAACATGCCGTGAATTTCTCACCTGGCCCATTCCCATAGTGCCAACATATTCTTATCTGTTACTTCTCAACAGTGACTTTTCTATTTCTAGGGGAAAAGAGAGAGAAAGGTACTAATGTCACTCATAGCCACGCTGTGTTTATGCACAGCCCACAGATGCAAGTGTTTGGGCTCATGCTAAACTGAGAATGACAGTGATCATGGCACTTGCCTCAGACACAGTCCCTGTGTGACAGCCACTGTGCTGAAGGCTTTACCCTTAGTATCTTACTGGATTTGCACCCAGTTTTTAAAGCAGATCTTTATCTTGACATGTGGAAGTAGAGGCTTGGGGAACTTCAGTAACTGGCCCACTGTGGGTGGAGCATGTACCCTGGGGGACATGGGGAAGGTGACTCCAGTGAGATTCTCTGTACTGTGTGGCGAAGGTAGCTACCTGCCAGGGCAAGAGCAGCTCTGGAAACTCTGGGAAACATTTGGTCATTTAAAATCTAATAATTAAATCTAAGATGATTTAATGGTAGGAATGGTAGGTTTGAAAGATTTTTACATTATTCATTTTGGATTAGAAATACTTAAATATGTGGTATTCCTGACTGCATTTTGGATTTTTAAACTAAAAAGCAAGGTTTATAAAAACCTTGGAAAATGTCTGTAGCATGCTGAAATAAAGTGAGAACTTAATAAAAATATGCATTAATGCAGGAATCCACTGCACTTATAGTAAGCACAAGAGATCTCTGTTAAACCTTGGGAAAAATAAACTTTCTGCCTTGGCTTTAATGGTGGTGGCACTAAAATTTGGCGGTTGTGCCCAGAAGTTTCATAGCATAGAATGAAAACAGTCTGCAGGAGCTTTCAGATTCTTTAAAACACAACCAAATTAAACATTAACAATCATAGAATGAATCCCTGATTCTCTCATCCCAGCTGTTTTTCTTGAAAAAGAAATTCAGCAATAAAGATAATTTACTTTTCTATTTTTACCAACTACTTCATCATATTTAAATGAAGAACAAAATTTTGCTGTTTAAAATTTTTTCCTTCCCTAGCACATCAAAAAAGATACAAGTTTTAAAGAATTGTTGAATTTTGTTTTTGTCTTTTTGCTATCCTTTTGTCCAGTTAATATAAAATGCTCAAAAACAATGACCATTCATCTTCCAACTTGATGAAAGAGTATTTTCATTGCAAATGAAGTATGTTCTGCAAATGATTAAACATCAATAAAAACAAGAATTAACTTGATTTGTTTCAACACCTTTATTTTTTCTGCAGGAGTGGCTTTTTTCCATCCATTTTTCAAGTGTTATTTTTTCAGCCTTCCTTTGGCTTGAGTAGTATATATTTGCTTTGGTTTTAATTCAGGGAAGAATATGATAGAATTCTAAAATGAAAAGTGATACCATACTTTTCAGAATTTATTTGTACAAATGTTATACATTTAGAAGTTGGTGACTCTCTGGAGTTTCTGTGGCACATCTAAAAACTCAGTATTTACAGTGACTTGAAATTATTGGTAGCGTTTGAACAGCATCTAGTGTGACGTGGCGGCCCTACTAGGCTTCCATTTAGGCAGCCTCAGGAGACAGCAGTTGACCAAATGCTGAGAGCATTTCTGCCTTTGAAAGACGTTGGGTTCAGTGTTCCAGGCTGAGCTTCCTTCACTATTCTTTTGGGTATCGGTAGAAAAGTAGCAACCATGACTCTGATGTGTGATTCTTTTCCTTTCCCCCTATTACGTGGGAGCACGCTTTTTGTCATTTGTTAACTCTTTTGGCAGAGTTTGTTTTCCGAGTTCCTGTTTCTCTTTGCCAAAAGAGAAAATGGTCACCGTTGGACTAGATCTGCTCCCTGAGACACTGATTGGTACATTGCAGATGCCTCACAAATAATGTTTGAATGAGTAAATTCTGTATGTGGAATGCAGGGAATGATTTGCTTCCTTGCATGTCTAATTCAGTGGTCACATTACTTAGGGGTTTAGTGTGAACCTTTCCCTGTCATATCATGGCTAGTCATGAAGTGTTGAAAGAATTACCCTTACCCAGATGATCTAAAATACTGGTCTTCAAATATTACCTCTAGATTTATGTAAAAGTAAAACTGCAGTGTTGGCTATAAGCAAACAGGTAAGAATTAATTTCTGGTTTAATTCTGGGAAGAAAAGACAGAATGAGCATGATTCTTCTCTAACATGATGACTAAGTTAAAGCTTTAACTCAGAGATCTGCTATCCCTTGTTGGTTCTACATATAAGCTACTGCCTTTGTTGGCAAAGTGCTATTAATTCACTTCTGTGAATTAACAGAACAGCTTTTTGTGTTTTATGAAAAAAATTTCCAAAATAATAAGAGAATAACAGTAGTTAATACACTGTGTATTATCTTCAAAGTAGTTACTCAGAGACAAGAAAGATTCTACCTTACAAAGAAGAAACAAACAGAAACTGGAGAAGAAACATAGAACTTTCTTTTCAATGAGCTAACAGGAACTAGGAGTATAAATGAAATGAATTACCATATTAGAAGTCTTTAAATCAAGTTACTCAACAGGCCAATTCTTGGCATTTCAAATAAGTAGATTTTTTACCACTAGTTAATATTGGCAGAGTAAGTAGGTAGAGTGTGGCTCTTTGATTTCCGCAGAAGCAGTGCTGAGGAGGCTTGGTGCACAGGATATTTATTAGAAATCACCATGTGTGAGAAGAAGAGGCAAGAAGCAAGTTTGGGTAGAGGGTGGAGCTGAGTTGCCATGCGGGCCTGGCAAACCTCTGCAGACCCAGGGGGAACTTGGGAACAAGGGTGTCCAGGCAGCAGTGACCTGTGTAGGTGAAAATGGCCAGCCTTCACATTTCCCTTGTGCAGGCACCAAACATAGGTAGCCTTTGCAAATGTGCTGCTTAGTGGCACCACTCTCTGGCTGCCATGTAGGACTTTCATTAGTAACAGCAGTGCTTATATTTTCTATGATTATATCATCATTATCATCTGATCAATGAAAAATGGGGGCAAAATAATTTGCATGAGATTTCATGCTTAAATCTGGGTAAAGCTGAAAAGAATAAGTGTATTTTACTTCTAGCCTTCAGCAGGCTGGCACCATGCTGCAATGATAGGTTTATTATTGTTAAATGAGTGGTCAGTCAATGTCCATGAGAGGAGGCATTGTACCTGCTCAAGAACTAATGTGGTGAGAGTTTAGATCCAACTGCCTGGCCTCCCAGCTCATGTTCTCTGCTTGGTGACCAGGCAAGTCTAGGTCCATAGGGCACTTTGATCTTCAGGGTTCTGATCTACCCCTAAAAAGAATGGACTCAATGAATCCCTTAAATAGTGTGAAAGAGGGCCGGGGATATATAGCTCAGGGGCACAGCGCCTGTCTGGCAAGCACAAGGTCCTAAGTTTGATTCCTGGTACCCCCAGCCCAAAATGTAGATGAAAGTCCATAAAATAGGTGCCTGGTTCATAGTGGGGAACATAATACAGGTTAATTTTCTTAAATACAAGTCAGACTATAAAATATTGGTAGAGAAATGAAGATTGAAGGCAGACAGAGCTTTCTCCCTAGTATTTTTAATTTGTATCATATTAGCAAGTGAATTGACAGATTTTTCTGGAGACATTGCTTCTGCAGGGTATGTCCAATGTAATAGGTATGGGAACGCAGCTTTAGAAAGAGGAGAGGGGAAGAAGCATGGAATGAAAAGGTTTCACTAAGTTAGTACACACTCCTATAATGTTTGTTATGGACACGGCCTTTTTTGAATTTCTGTGATATGGTTTATTAGAAGATCACTGAGAGGGGGATGGGAGTCAACGTTGGTGTAGAACACTTGCTTAGCATGCGTAAGGCCCTGAACTTGACTCCAGTACTAAAAAGCCCTCAGTGCCCCGACAGACAAACAAACAAACATCAAAAGCACCTGATCTAAGATCCAATGGCCTCTTCTCTCTTCTCCATTGCCACCCTCCTGGTTTAGGCTATTGACACAGTCTAGGTTTATTGCAATTGGCTGGCTGGAAACTGTTTTCTACCTTTCTACTGTAAGCCCACTTTCAACCCATCTCTACTCTGATCATGTTATTCTCTGCTTCCTGTTACTTTAATAAAGCCCCATATACTTGACCTTTACTGTCTCCTGCAAAACCTCATCTGTTACTACTTATATTGCACTACTAAACGCAAACTTTCCACAGTGGTCCCTCTATCCTCTGTCTCACCAGCTCCAGCAGACTTTGCCCCTCTTGCTTCAGCCTTGGCCAGTCCTGACTTCTCTTCTGAGAATGCCTTTCCCCTTTCTTTTACTTCTAGCTACTGATAGGTTTTTCCAGTGCAGAGAGAAGTAAAGCAGAATAAAATGCCTCTACTGTGGGCATGGAGAGGACCACAAGGAAAGAGAGAGAGACAGGGAACTTCTGAGGGCCTGTTGTGGGGTCCAAGGTTAAATAGCCCCAGGCTGAGGACAGGGTTTAGGAGGTGGACCACCTGACATGGAAGACCAGGACTGGGCAGGAGCATGGGAAAAAGAAACAGGATATTACAAAAAGGGAAGTAGGAACTCATAATTTGACTCAGAGGAAGAGGGGTGGGGCTTAGCACATGCCCTCTAGTGGCCAGCACCATACTGGCTTGGCACCATACTGGCTCAGCACCATACTATGTGACCTCCAGCGCCATATTGGCTGGATGCCATAGTGACTCAGCAGGAATTACAGTGAGCCAAGAAACCCATCAGCTACCTTATATTTAGGGCCAATGTTTTTTTTTTTTTTATTTTAAAAGTAAAAGGAGGAAAACATCAACAGACAGACAACCATTTACAAAATAGCAAAAGAACAATACAAACAATACAGAGTTACAAACAAAGTGATAGGAAATTAACAATGCTTGTTGTATTATATATTGGTATCTTCAAAGTGGTTTCTCATGAAAACAAATAGAGACATGCAATACTGATCAATCAAGGACTCATTAACTGTTTCTTTCAGCAAAGAAATAGAAGACAGTATAAAGTTCCGTTTGAGTTTTTTTTTTTTTTTTGGTACCAGGAATCAAACTCACAACCTCATGCTTGCCAGGCAGGTGCTTGTGCCACTGAGTTATATCCCCACCCAGGGCCAATGTTACATTCTTTGAGGAAGTGTTTGCTGCTGCTCCCAATGCTAGATAGGGGTCTCCTTTGACTGTCCTCTAATGCAGGGGTTGGTACTGGAGTTTATTTATGTGATTGTCTTTTTTCCTTGCAGTTTCAACTCCATCAGGGCAGTAACTAGGTCTTTTTCAGCTCACAGTTGCCATTACAGTCCTGGCACATAGTGGGGACTTCAGAGATCTTTCTGACCCATCCACACTTCCTGTCTCATTCCTAGGATCACGTAAGGATGGACACAGATCTGCATATATCCCATAGACATGGTTCAAGAGACTAGGAACCACGCCTTTACTCTGAGTCTACACTTCAAGAAGAATTTTCATCTTTGCTTTAACTCTATTCTTTATAATTCTGTGTGCTGTCATTCATGTTAAAAAAGAAATCATAATACTTTGCATTTATTTAACAAGTTATTTTCCTTAATCAAGTCATTGACTTGTGAAAGATGATAACTTTTAAATATTATTATTCAAATTAGTGTTTTGAAGGAAGTAGCATTTTGGGGGTGGAGGAGAGAGAGTCAAGAACTTTATATATTTCTTAAAGTTTCTCTTGATGTATTATTTTTCCTCCAATGGCTGCAAGCTCATCTCTGCAACATTGAGTGTCTTGAGGTGGAAAGAGATGAGAGGATGAATAAGGACAGAACTGAGGAGTAGAACTTTATCTAGAGTTTGCTTACAAGAGCAAATGTAAGTCGGCTTGTAATAAGTGCATGTCTTGGCTATTTTGTGTTGGCATGCCTTCCTACTTTAAAATGGACATCTTCTATTTTTATAGGAAACTCGTGGAATGTCTGGAATTCTGCCTTTTAGAAAAAGGAATCTGCACCCTGCTGTGAAGCAGCAAAGTGTTTGCTTTTTGTTAGTTGTGGCTTTAAGCCATCAATTCTAAAGGCATCCTAGAAACTGGACATGATTGATCAGTATTGAGCCTTTAAGAAAACATGAGAACAGTCAGATGTGGAGCAAATGAAAATGAGGAGAAATGGATAAATTGAGTTTAAATTTTCTGAAAATTTGTGTTCTGTTCACTTTTGATAGCATAATTCAACAGGCCATTTTTGTCTTTGTGTTTTATTTTTAAAGTATTTACAGTTTTCCTATGAATATTTATGTTCATTTTGAGTAACTTAAAGCAATTAATATTTAATGTAATTATTGTTTCTATATATTCCAGGAATTCTACAGCAAAAAGACTAAAAAACTTACTTGTAATCATTCTTGCAAATAATATTCATAATAACAATAACTATGTCTGAAAAATTTTTGATCCCTATTAAGACTATTTATGATTTGCAGCTTATAAATTATATGGCTCCTTGTAAGTCTTGACCTTGTCTTTCTGCCATATATATTAATTGTGCCAGAAACTCCTCCAGCTGAATTCTTAGTCACACTGGTTTATAATTTTAATTTTCATTATAGTTCACTGTTTTCACTTGGAGGAAACATGGATTGACATATGAACAGCACTGTTTAATGTAATGTTTCTTCACTATTTATTCTCTGCATGATGAACCAAAGGTTCCAAATTTCTGGTTTTTTATTTAAGTTTTAAGTTTACTGGCATTAATAAGTATGTGTATTTCTTCTGAGGCTTCATTCTCCATATTGTGAATATCATATCTCTTGGGAAATATAAGAATTTAAGGAGAAGAAAGGAAATTAGCTGTTTTTCTTGCATAATTGTTATCTTATAAGACTCCATAGAAGAAAATAACCGCTATTGTACTTTGAGAAAGTGTTTTAAAAGCAGCTTTTCTTTAGTTCTGGGTAGGGTAGCCCAGAAGAAAAATCTATTTGTTCTTATAGAATGCCCTCCTCCATCTCTTTAGTGTAATAATGAAAAGTTCACTTTTGCTTGGTTTACTGGCTGTGCCTATAGTCACAGCTTCCTCAGGAGGGACGCTGAGGTGAGAGGATCGCTTGAGCTGAGGAGTTGGCGCCAGCTGGGCGAGGTCATGAAACCCAGTCTCGAAAAAACAAAACCAAAAAAACTTTACTTTGCTTTTACTAATAGACAAAATAAAATTATCAGCTACCTCTGTAACAACAAAAATACTGAAACCCCAGGCTGTGGATTAGTGGAAAATGAAAGCTCTTTCTGGTGTCTCTGTAGCTCAAGCTCTAGAGTAGTTAGTTGATTTCACCAGCACAGGCTTCATGCGTGGCCTTGGAGATCCAGCTCCTCTAAGGGCTTTGGTTTTCAGTTTTCTCTTTACGGACTTAGCCCATCTTTTCATCTAACTGAGTGGTATTCTACTTGTCTACTTCATATCTGAATGACTTTTGTGGAGAAAAAAGTCATTTTTTGTTATTTATTAAGTGGATATTCTAATGGGTGAGTTAGAAATTAATTCATAAAGCAGCTTGGGCCTTCTCCTCAATGCAGCTAAAGAACTTCTTGAGTTCATTCAGGCATTGGTTTAGAATCCAAGAAGCTACACTTTTGTCTTGGTATGATGTGGAATGAGAGTCAGAGTAAGAGAGAATATAGCTGAAAGTGCTCCTTCTGTGTTGCAGCAGGAACACAAACACTAGAGGAGTATATGAGGGGGTGTGATGCAGTGGGGGTCCTGCAAGGTCGTGCTGGTGTTATGGGAGTAATAAAGAGGTGAGAGAAGGGAAGGTTTAGCACAAGATGTGATTTTCAATTATTGCACATTTATAGGTAACAGTCTTGGAAGTGTTAGAGGCCGATGTGAACAGAGTATCTCTGCTCCCATGGAGTTGATGTTTTAGGGGTAAGAAACAGCTACCTTTAAATTATAGGTTTTATTGTCACAGATAGAGATGGGGGATGTTATTTCCAACATTCCTGCACCTTTGCATGGGGCTTTTTTGCCTTCAGGTCGGAAGCCTGTGAGAGGGGTGTGGTCTTGATGGGTGGGAAGATGTCTCTCCTGAGAACTGGAGGAAGGAAGGGAAGCCAGAAATTGATGGCCCATACAGGTTTACAACTTGATGGTGGGGAGAGGGAGAAGAAGAGAAGGCAGGGAAGGGGTGAGGGGGAGGAGGAGGGGAGAGAGAGAGAGACAGACAGACAGACAGAGAGACAGAGACAGAGACAGAGAAAAAGGGTTTTTTTCTCAATAAAGTGTGAGTAAGGCTGCTAGGTGAGGTTGGGGTCAGCTGTGTGTTTGTTGGGGTGGCTGAAAGACAGAAGAGCAAGTATGAATAGTTGTTGGAGACAAGAAACACAGCAGGATTTCTAGGCATCCAAAGTGTCCATATGAGGTGACAATATGAATCTAAAATAAAACAAATCCTCTTGCTTAGGTGATTTTTGTCTATAAATATTCATCTCCTTGGCTACAGATTGTGTACTGGATTTTAAAACAGTTCAACAAGAGTGAGGTTTTGATTGGTTACAAGTAAATTTGACAAGTAGGTGGATTCTTGACCAATTTTATAAAGGCCTGATGGAACCCTACTATTGGGTTAAAAATCCTTTAATGTTTGCTCATTTAGCTAAGATTAAAACAGATCTCTTGGTTCTAATTCCTTTTAAGCATAAAGATTTGCAGGTTGACATTAAAAATATGCCTCGTCTTCCTTTTCTTCTTTTAATTGACATATCAATCCATTAGCTTGCTTTTCTAAATGGAATAAATGATACCAGGTGAAATAGTTATTGCTGAACTTTTTAGTTTTTAAAGACTATTGTAATTTTAGTAATACAGAAGAAGTCATGTCTGAATGTGAAGCCCCTTCCTCCACCTACCCTTGCCTGGTACTTTGAAGCCTGCACTCCTCTCTGCATTTGTTTCTTTACAGCCCATTAATGTTTTCATTTCAGACAGCTTTTCGTTGCCATTAGGAATGGATCCAAAACCAGTGACAAAAATTAATAGACAATGCCTTTGAACAATGCTCTGTTACATTCCATTGCACAATATCTATCTCCATGACATTCTTTCCTTGCCAATGAAGTAGAATTGAAATAGAGCATAGGCTTACTGAATAATGCTGTGTGAAACATTTTTAAAAACCTGGTCCTGAGTAACCCACGTGGGGGCCCCTCTTCTGTCCCTCTCTTGGACAGAAGCTTTCTTTCCCTCAATAAATATGTTCTTTTCTTAAAAAAAATAAAATAAAAAAAAATAAAAACCTGGTCCTTTTGTGACTTTTGTCTATTTCCTTTCTTCTATTCCTCTGGATAGTATTTCATCCTGGAAATTAATTCCATACCCCTTTTGCTTCCTACCTGATCTTTCCCACATTGTTACTTCTGCCCAGGTTATCTTCTGTGAAGATGGTTTAGTCTAGTGGTGGTGAATCTGTGGCATGTGTGCCGCCCGCAGGCTGTTAGCTCTGAAAGATTTGCCATCAGTAGTTTATCCCATTCCCCACCTAATCTTGCATTATAAGGTTGGATTACCAGGGTGCCAAGTAGTTTCTAGTGTTTTGATTTCAATATGGACTGTAGCCACATAGAGGCCTATGTGAACTTTTATTATTTTCCTTTTGGTTTATGCCAGAATTAAATTGGACTGGTTGGATATATTCTAGATTTGAATACAAATAGATACAGAAATTATTTGTGTCTATTTAGATATAAATTAAAATGTATATGTTCATTTATATTTGCATATTTTATTCTCTGAGGAATACCTTTCTTCCCTTGTGTATACATTTTTGTGTTTTACTTAGAAATTTGATGTTAGGGAATCTATAGGTTGTGTAAAAAAATTACCCATAAGTGTAAGCAGGTGTTGTAATGTGTTCTACTTATTTTCAAGTGAGAAAGAGTTGGATTAGGTTTATTTGCCATTATTTGGTGCTTAAGGGGATTTGAAAACCCCAGTGTGGACCTGTAAGTGATCTTTATTTTGCACATAAATCTTGCAAGTTTTGGGTAGAGTTAGCGTTGTCAGAAAAAATTTCTAACAAGAGAGCTTGCATGAGTTTAATAAGGATGTTTTCTAGCATTGTGTTTTGAATATACCTTTTGCATTGTTACTGGGTAAGTTTTTTTGCCAGGGAGAAAATGTTCAGAGTATGTGAGGCAGTAATTCTTGGGTGTTTTGATTTGTGGGCTTTTACTTAGTGACACTAACCATGTTTATATTTGCTATTTGTAGGGAAGTATTTTGCTTTCTTAAGTGCTGTTTAATAGAGTTCACACTTGCATTTTATTGTCAGATAATAGGCTTTAAAATCAATTAGTACAAAGCATTTATTGTGTTGTACTTTTTTATGACTTAATAGACTTTTATTTACTGTAATCTTATAAGATCAGAGGCACGTTATTCTTCAGTGAACATTATTGAATTAAAAATAGAGTTGCAAGGCGTGTGACTATATACCCTTGATCTCCAGAACATCTGTTACCTTGAAACATCTTACCTGTCAAATCTTTCTTTGTCCTTTTTGGATAAATACTGAAACCCTTATGATAATTCATCTTTGGAAAAATCCTTTTCTAAATGTTATCTTATAGTTGAACTTCGGAATTTTATACTTAATTATGATTTTGGGAGCTTGATTGGGTTTATTCTAGGGATGATATACTTACACTCCTGCCAACCTAATTTTTTTGCTTGGATTCATTTGAACAATCGTCACCCGCTCCTCCCAGTGCTTTCTCCCACCCCCCACCAGCCAGAAGGAAAGGAGAGAAGTTGAATATTAAATAAGAAATCTTTTAATGTTATAGCAAATTGTATTTCTGAAAACTGGATGCAGCCCTGATTTCAGTTAGTACTGTGACTCATTAATTTGTGTTACAGTGTATTTGTTTCCTTTTTTTCCATTATCACCTTTATATTTTATTACTAGTTCTTCTCAAGCCAATTAAAATTCAGTCCCCAGAACGGCATAACAATTTTCTGATTTGCCAAAAGCTTTTGGTTTTGTATTCAAATGCAGTGACTGAACTACACTATCTGATCACAACGACCCAACATTTCCATGTATATCAGCTTTTAAAAATTAGTAGGATGACACTGTTAAGAATTCAAGTGGCTCCCTCTTTCTATCATTATCCAGGACTGCTGAAGGTTTTTTGTTGTTTTTGCAAGTCTTTGCTTATTAAACCATTTCTTTCTGTAAAAAAGTTCTCAGACAAATCCTGCCCTCCAAAAATACAATTTTTCTTCAATGTACACATCACTCATAGCAATCTAATAATTCTTCAGAGACATTTTAGCCCGTCCAAGAATATAACCTTTACAATGCTTACCTTGTAGTAGAAGGTGTTAATGGAATGCAGGAAACCAGGCTCCTGAATGGCTGACTAAATAATGTTTTTATATCCTCAAGTAATGTTAAAACCAGTCAATCTGAGTGAAAAGAAGAATGATTCCCAGCTGGGCAGAATTCTACTACATATAATCTAAAAATTAATATATGTGGTTAGGTAGCTGTATCTCCTACAGAGGCAAATATTCCCTGGAATATAACTTGAAGGAAAGAATAAGGTAATAAAATTACTTCCAGCATGCATGACCAAACCCATAGTGCTTTGAATCTAGATGGTCACATTTTCAGTAATTTGTGCAAAATGAAGTTTCATTAACCTTGTCCAAAAAAGAATATAACCATCTAAGAGCACTAGGTAAGTAAACCAAATTCCTTTGCACTTGATCTTAGCCAAAAGGCGGAGAAGCGATAAAACAAATTCCTTTGAAATTATATTCTTTTCTTATCATTCAGATTTTTCTCAGAGTATCCATAAAGAATGACCTAAATACCTTAATAAGATTGCACTAAAGAATTGGATTGATTGCTATATGTGGGAAAATTTTACATTGTCTAAGATAGACCTAGATCAGCCAAAATTCACAGTAGATGCTATGGTTCCCAATTATTGATTAAAATCTATTGTATAAAGAAATTCATCTCATCATCTAGATGTGGTTTAAGAGAAGTTTACTCTTGCTCTGTATATTGAAAGAAAGTTTATTAAGCAAATAAGTGGGAGAACTTGTTTAATTTCTTAATGTTTTGATGTATTTAGTTTACTTACAGTTTAGTGTGTTTTTTCACTAGAGAAGCCAATAGGCTTCAAATAATTACTTTTCTTGATTATTGCTTTTAGATTAAGGTATTTACTTCATATAAAAAGAGCCATTAGATTTAGGATGTGGATATTATACATTTATATGACTAATACTTAGTTTGCTAACTCTAAATAATTTCCTCAAATTAAAAATAACTCCTGCCTTGATTAGTAGTGCCTATTAATTTTACACAATATTGAAGTTCAGTGTATATATTTTGATCATATTCATTTTCCCTATCTTGAGTCAAACCAGTAGTTGTTACTCATGTACTGTATATTTTGGATTTTATTAGCCATTTTTCCATCTAGACTAGATAGTATATTAACTGTACCAAAACATAGTGAAAGTTACTTGCTATTAGAAGCAATCTAATTGTAAGATTTATAATGAAGGAATCAATCCATTGGTTTATATTCCATTAAAACTATTATAGCATCCAAAAATACCTAGTGATCTTTCTTTTTCTCCTTTCTGATGAAGTCAATTCAACTAATGTTTCTTGAGAGTTATTAAACAGGTCACAGTGAACCCCAGTTGCATAGGGTGAAGAAAACAGGAAAATGGCTGTGTTACTCCAGTTAGGGAGTAGAATATACCTCTCTTTAGCCACAAGAAAAGAACTCAAGGACACGATGCCCCTCTCTTCACCCTCCCCATAGCTCCCCATGGGAGATGGGCAGCTAATCCACTTGTGAGCTGGAGGTAGCAGTGTGCTGTTGTTAAGGCAGAAACATATTCCCTTCCCCCTTCTTTCCTATGGTTAGCTGGAGTTTGGCCATTTTTCTGTTTCCTGGAGTTGGTACAGGGTTTGTGGAGATGGAGCGGAGAGTTGGAATAGGAGGTCACATACAGACTTTTAGGCTGAGGCCTTGTGTTGATTTCATGCTTTGAAATAATATTTGGTCTTAGAGATATTCCATATTTAGAAAACATTTCAGAATTTTGACTAAATTTTTAGTACATAACAGTACCCAATGACACTGAAATTTTTATATTATAGATTTCTATTTTGGGAGTAAACTTGCAATGAAAGTTTCAGAATAAGAATGTTATTGTGTTATATACACTGACAAAGAACTAATTTTGATTCACATAGTATTTTTATTTGATATATATGAGGAAGTATGTCTGTAATAAATAGGAAAGGGTGAAAAGGGACCAAAGATTTTCAGGAAACATATGATAGATTATGGCTTTTTTTGACATAATAGCTTTAATAAATTGAGATATACTTCATATACATGAAGTTTACCCCTTTAAAGTATACCCTTCAGTAGGTTTTAGTATATTCAGAGTTGTGCATCCTTCATGTCTAAGAAATGTTAGAAATGTTAGAATATTTTTATTACCTCTAAAGAATACATCATACCATCATACCATTAGCAATTATTCTTTACCCCTGTCACAACTAATCTTTCTGTCTATATGGATTTGTACTTTATAGATGTTTCATAAAAATGGAATTATATATGGTCTTTGTGCTTGATTTTGTTTACTTTGCATAGTATTTCCTCTCTCTCTCTCTCTCTCTCTCTCTCTTTAT
>NW_004955416.1:6460849-6585018 GCF_000276665.1 Chinchilla lanigera | reverse complement strand
AGAATAGCCACACCCGCTTTTTTCTGGGTTCCTGTCGCATGGAATATTGTTTTCCATCCTTTAATTTTCAGTCTTTGAATTTCAAGTTAAATGTGTTTCTTGTATACAGCATATAGTTGGGTTTTGTTTCCTAATCCACTCTGCAAGTCTCCTTCTTTTGGTTGGTGCATTGAGACCATTTACATTGATGGTTATAAGGGATATGTACTGGCTTGTCTTTGTCATGCTATTTTCCAGCTGTTGGATCCTCCTTTTTCCCTCTGTTTAATTGCTTGCTCTGCTTGTTGGTTCCTTTCTGTTGTTGTTCTGTTGTGGTCTGTTTTATTTCTTTCTATTATATTTTTTAGCATTCTTTGTAGGATTGGTTTGGTGCTCATGAATTTCTTCAGTTGTTTTTTATCATGAAAATATTTTATTTCTCCATTAAATTGGAAAGATAGTTTTGCAGGGTATATTAATCTGGGTTGGAAGTTGTTTTCTTTCAGTACCTGAAGTAATTCACTCCAAGCTCTTCTTGCCTTGATGGTTTGTGTTGAGAAGTCTGCCATGATTCTGATAGGCTTTCCTTTATAGGCAATCTGTTTCTTTTCTCTAACAGGTTTTAATGTTCTGAACTTTTGTTGAGTTTCTGGGATCTTGATCATCATATGTCTGGCTATAGATTTATTTTGGTTATGATTAACTGGAGTTCTATGTGCTTCACTTATGTGGTTGTCCAATTCTTTTACCATGCCTGGGAGATTTTCTGCTATTATTTCTGCAAATAGTCTTTTTATGTCATTTGTGTTGACACCTGCTGTTTCATTAATACCTATTAATCTGACATTGTTTCTCTTTGCTTCATCTTGCAGTTATTGAATTGTGATTTCCTGGTTCCTTGTTGTTTTTAAGAGATCCCTCCTTTCACGTTCATTGGTGGCTATGCTGTCTTCAAGGTCTGAAAGTCTATCTTCAGCTTCGTTCAGTTGGTTTTGCAAGCTTTCGGTGGAATTTTTAAGTTCCTGGATATCTGTTTGCATCTGTTTCATACCTTCTAGTTCTTTTCTATATTGTTCCCTGAAGGTTTCATTGAGTTGTCTATGCGCTGCTATTTTCTTGTCTATGTTATCTTTGTATATGTTGAACATTTCTTTCATTATTGTTGTCATTTCTTTTCTCACCTGAGATATTATTTCTGATCTGATGTCTTCTATGGACTGATGGAGTTGTTTCTTTACTTCAGTTGCTATCATTTCAGAAATTTCAGGTGTCTTCCAGGTGACTTCCAGGGTCTTCTGTGTTTATGCCTCCTGGACTTGTTTTGGATGGTGTGGAGGTCTGGGATTCCATTTTCCTCCTTTGTTTTGTCATTTTTGAAGAACCAGAGGCTCCCCGTAGTGCAGTCTCACTGTCCTGATTTTTTGTGAGGGGCAGGGTGAGAGCTGGAAGATCCCCAGTGCTCAATGTAGCTCCTGTACTGGTTAGTGGTGACCGCCCAGCCTGGGCTGACACACTATGTGTGTGGTGGGTAGCCACTGAGGTCCCAGAGGGTGCCTGAGGTTTCGCCTGCCTT
The DNA here is from genome assembly GCF_000276665.1 of Chinchilla lanigera. Classification (NCBI taxonomy): domain Eukaryota; kingdom Metazoa; phylum Chordata; class Mammalia; order Rodentia; family Chinchillidae; genus Chinchilla; species Chinchilla lanigera. The sequence goes on along the minus strand of NW_004955416.1, from coordinate 6,583,466 downwards.
GCATGCTGGTCAGGGAGGCAGAGCCCAGACTCACCAGGCTTCCTGATGATGTCCCTGTCTTTTCATTTTATTGGTAATTTCTTTTGCTGTGAAAAAGCTTTTTAATAGAATGAGATCTCAGTTGTTGATTTTTTAAAATAGTATTTCCTGTGTGATAAGAGTTCTGTTCATGAAATCTTTATCTACACCTATGTCTTCATGGTTTCTACTCATTCTCTCTTCCAGCAGAATTAGTTTTTCTGTTTTAGTATTTAGAGTTTTGATCCATTTTGATTTTAGTTTACTGAATGATAAGAGACTTGGGTCTAGTTTTAGTCTATGGCACGTGAAAAGCCCGTTTTTCCAGCACCATTTATTGAAGAGGCTATTTTTCGTCCAGTGAACATGTCTGGCCCCTTTGTCAAAGAGAAGGTGGCTGAATGTGTTTGTAGTTATATCTGTAGCTACTCATGTTTTCCATTGATCCTTAGGCCTGTTTTTTGCCAGTATCATGCTGTTTTTATCACAATAACTTTATAGTATAGTTTCAAGTCAGGGATTGTGATGCTCCTGCCTTGCCTTTGTTGTCTAGGATTGTTTATGCTATTCTAGGTCTCGTGTTCCAAACAAATTTTAGGAATGTGTTCTCTAGCTCTGTGTGGTATGCTATTGGTATTTTGATTGGGATTGCATTAAATTTGTATAATAATTTTTGGAGTATGACCATTTTCAGTATGTTGATTTTTCCTACCAGTGAGCAAAGGATATCTTTCCATTTTCTGATATCCTCTTAGATCTCCTTTTTCAGAGTACTGTGATATAGGTTTTTACTTCCTTTGCTGAATTGATTCCTAAGTATTTTATTTTTTTTCAGTGCTACTGTGAAAGGTATTGTTTTCCTAATTTCTCTCTTATTGTGTTTTTGTTAGTGTACCGGAATGCTATTGATTTTTAAGTGTTGACTTTGTATCTTGCTACACTACTGAACTTTGTTATTAAATCTAGAAGTATTTTGGTAAAATTTTGGGGGTCTTCTATCTAGAGTATCATGTCATCTGCAATTAATTTAACTTCTTATTTTCCTATCCTTATTCTTTTTCTTTCTTTCTCATGTCTAATTGCTCTGTATAATGTTTCCAGAACTGTATTAAATAGGAGTGTTGGTAGTGGACATCCTTGTATTGTTCCTGGTTTTAGAATGAAAACTTTCAGTTTTTTACTATTTTGTATGATGTTGGGTCTTGGTTTGTCATAGATGACATTTATCAGATTGAGATAAAGACCTTCTATTCCAATTTTCTGTAAGTGTTTTTAAAATAATGAATGGGTGTTGGTCATTGTCAAATGCTTTTTCTGCATCTATTGAGATAATTGTTGAAGTTTGCAAGGATACAATTTAATACAAGACACATAATTTGTAGGATTATTTTATAATAGTCACTCAAAGAGTTAATTGTAAAAAAGTGCAGGAAATCTGTCCACACACTAGAGACCCAAAGAATCCAGTTGAGGGCCTGGATTCCATGCCAGTGTACTACACAAGTCCAGCTGAAGACTTAGAGCCCATGGCAATGTCCTCTACAAGTTCATCTGGAGACCTGGAGCCCACAACAATGTCTTATGCAAGTCTGTGCCAAAGATCTGCACTGGTAAGGCTCAAAGATCAGTGGTGGAACTAGAAAGTTGGCATCAGATGGATGAAGGATCTGTGCCAGCAAGCTTAGGGATCTGCACTGGAGCCAGGAAGCAACACTCAAAGTAAGGACCAGAGCTCCCCCGAAAAGAACTGTAGCCATCCTTAGCAAGAGCAAGGTCCCGAGCTCCTGGGATGGTAACAGTTGAGTTCATATCAGGAAAATCAGTGTGACAAGCTTCTCCAGGAAAATCAACAAGGCACAATCTTTCCCTCCAGTTCTCTTCTTTATGCTTTTGGCAACAGTCCTCAGGTGGGTCATCCTCACCCAGCACCTCGCTGTTTCATTTTCAGCTGGGTGTTACAAGTTGACCACAAGTTGTCAATCCACCACAATGATCATATGATTTTTGTCTTTGGTTCTGTTGATATGGTGTATTACACTTACTGATTTGCTAAATCCCCAGCCCCCATAGTGGGGTATTAAAGTCCCCCATTATAGTTGTGTTAGTGCTTATGTGCTTATTTAATTTTTCATGTCCATTCATATTTGCTTTACGTAGTTGGGTGCACCAGTATTTGGTGCATATATATTTATGATTGTTATTACCTCTTCTTGAAGTTTTCCCTTAACAAGTATACAGTAACTTTGTCTCTTTTGATCAGTCTTGGCTTGCAGTTTACATTGTCTGCAAATGGACTAGCTCCCCTTTCATTTTTTCTGGGTTCCTGTCACATGGAGTATTGTTTTCTATCCTTTGACTTTCAGTCTGTGAATTTCTTTTTGAGTTAAATGTGTTCTTCTATGAAGAACATCATTGGATCTTGCCTCTTTATCTATTCTGCCAGTCTGTTTCTTTTGATTGGTGACTTGAGGCCATTTTCATTGATGTTTATAACTGGTGTGTGTTGGTTTATTTCTCCTCATATCATTTTTCTGTTGTTGGTACTCTGTCTTTTCCCTCTGTTTAGTTGCTTGCACTGCGTGGTTGGCTTCTTTCTGTTGATGTTCTTAGAGCTGTGGTTTTCCTTATCTTTTTCTAAAATATACTTCAGTGCATTTTGGAGAGCTAGTTTGGTGCTCATGAATATCTTTAGTTGTTCTTTGTTATGGAAGTATCTTATTTCTCCATTGATTTTGATAGACAGTTTTGCAAGGTAGAGCAATCTGGATTGGAGATTGTCTTCCTTTACAGTTTGAAATACTTCACTCCAAGCTCTTCTTGACTTGAAGATTTGTGTTGAGAAGTCTGCTTGGGTTTTCCTTTACAGGTGATTTTTTAATAACTTCTTTTAATATTCCCTTCTTTTGCTAAATTTCTGAAATCTTGATTATTATATGTCTTGATGTAGATTTATTTGGTTGTGGCTGCTGGAGTTCTGTATGCCTCACTTATTGTATGTCAAATTCTTTATGCACATTTGGGAAGTTTTCTACCATGACTATTGTGAAGAGGTTTTTTATGCCATTTGCATGCATAATATTTTCAAGGTTCATTGACTTTGTCAGCACCTCATTCTTTTTTTATGGCCAAATAATATTTCATTATATGTATATACCACATTTTGTTTACTCATTCACCACTTGGTAGACATTTGGATTATTTCCTTTTTTTGATGCTCATGAATAATGCCACCATCAACATTGGGTTGCAAGTTTTTGTGTAGACATGTTTTCAAATTTTCTTTAATATGCACCTAAAAGAGGAATTCTTGAGTCATACGGAAACTCTTCTGCTTTGTGCTATTGATGACATTTTCTTCCTTACCCAAACTCTGACCACAAACTCTTTACTGAATGCCCAGCCTCCACTCACTGTGTGCCCCAGTGTGGTCTACTTGATTCTGATAGTGACATCATCTTAGGGTCCATCCCTCTGTGAACAAATGTATCACCTGGCATTTAGAGCCCTTTGGAATAGGCTCAGCTGTCTTGTCAGCCTAATCTGACTTCCAATTCTCTTTCTAGGGATGTGATTCTATACTAAGCCCTACCTATCCCTAACTCCCTCAGTCATTTACCCACTGCATTTGGTGGCATAGTCTCTTTTCCTTATCCCCAACTTCTCCAATCTTTACAACCATGTTAGGATCCTTTTACCTCAAGAATTCACCCTCAGCCCCAGGCAGAGAACAAAGGATATAAAAAGATAAATTTTTTATTCATTGTGGCTAAATATACACAATATAGAATGAATCATTTTAATCTCTTTTTAAGTACTCAATCTAGTGGCATTAAGACCAGTCAGATTGTTGTACAACTGTCACCATCATCAGTTTCTGCAGAACCTTTTCATCTTCCCAAACAGTGTCACAATTCAGTAAACACTAGCTCTCTGTTCACACCACCTCCAACCCTGGCTCCAACCCTGGCACCAATCACTGTCCTTTTCATCTCTATGAGTTTGACTCCTATAATTACCTCAGATAACTGGAATCATTCAAGTTTTTCACTTAGTATAACTCCTCAAGGTAAATTTCTATTGTAAAAGTATCAAGATTTGTATTTTTAAGGCTGAGTAGTATCTCTTTGCATGTACATACCATAATTTGTTTATCCATTTATTGGCCAATGACACTAGAGTTACTTCTACACTTTGGCTATGTAGAATAATGCTGCTATAAACATAGCTGTATAAGTATCTATCAAAATTCCCCCCTTTCAATTCTTTTAGGTATATTCCAAGAGGTGGAACTGATGTATGGTAATTCTATATTTACAGTTTTGAGGAATTCTTACACTGTCTTTTAGGAGTGTGCACTATTTTACATCCCTACCAGCGGTGCACAAGTGTTTTAATTTCTCCACAACCTCGGTGTCATTATAAATACTTGAGTTCTATCTGTGGTCTCTCTCCCTTTCATCTAGGCTACCCTTCTCCTGACATTGGGACAACAGAACTCTAGCTCTCTTGTCTTTGGCCTCCAGGAATTAGATTAGTATCTTTCAACTTACCTGATTATGAGGCTTTTGAAGTTGGACTGGGCCATGCCACTGGCATCCCAGGGTCTCCAGCTTTTGCAAGTGGCTTGTCGTAGGACTTCTCAGCTTCCATAACTGCATATACTAATTTCCCTTAATAAATCTCTTTTTAATGTCTATATCTATATCTTGGTCTGTATTTTTAATATAATTAAGTTTATTGGTACATTTTAGATATACATAATGATCATATTCATCATAGGGAATTTATACCTTTACATGATAGATTTTGATTTTTCTATTTTTTCCAATCTCCTCTCTCCTTTCAACCCCTTTCTCTCCCTATTTACAAAGCTCTGCTTCCATTTTAAAGTTGTTTATTCCCCCTTTTTAAAGTTATTTATTCTTCTCTTTTAAAAGTTGTTTATTCCCCCTTTCCCTTCCTTCTTTTCCCTCTTCTCCCACCTTCGTTCTTCTTTCCTTTTTAACAATTTTTTCCCACTTCACAATATCCATTGTACATTTTGGGCCTTATTTACTCTTTCTGTTTCTCACCCCAGGGAGACAATATGATGTTTACACATGTGAGTCTGATTTATTTCACTGAAGAGTATGGTCTGAAGTTGCATGTTTTTCTGGAGAACTGTAACTAAGACAGTAGTCTTCTTTTAGATTGACACATTTTAGTGGGGTATCTGAATAAGGAAGATGATGTTCCTCCAGGTTCACCTTTAAAATATGGTTGCCTGTCAGTGTTTTACAGACACCAAAACTTGGGAGCTTAAGAAATTTATCCAAGGTTTCATAGACTTTGCATTTTGGAGCCAGGATTTATAGACCCCTTAAAGTAGTTACAGTGACACAGCTTGTAGTAGCCATTCAATACATGTTTGTTGAATGAATGAGTGATAATGTCTTAGTTACTTTTCTCATTGCTAAGACAAAATACCCAACACCTAAAGTTAAAGGAGGAAAGTTTTATTATGGCTCACAGTTTGTAGAGGTTTCACTTCATGGTTGGCTGGTTCCAAGGCAGGGTGGCATGGCAGAGGGGCTTTGCAGAGGAGAAACAGTTCATGGCAGGAAAAAGGCAGCAAGGCAGCAAGCAGCAAGCAACAAAGAACAAGTGACCCTCTTTCTATTGCTTATATTATATCCAGGCTATCCCCCTTAGGGTGGGTAGCACTCACAGGTGGGATACCCTTGATCCTAGCATTGTACCATGAATCAATCTCAGCTTCTCATCCTGGATTCCAGCATCATCCTTGATGCAGCCACCTCCAAAAAGCCCTACCTATGACTGCATGAGGCTTTGGGGGGACATCTAGATACGGCCATACTAGATTTATTATAAATCTTGCTGGACAAGAGACCAACAATCAGCCAACTGTGTTTGAAAAGAAAAGTTACATTTTCAGGTTTATGTCTCTGAAAAAAAATTTTTTAGGATGGAAGTGGCCTTTTTATATATTAAGTTTGTAATTCCAAACATTTGAGCCTAAATGGTAACTTCTGATGGGTATAGGAACAGTGTGCATCAATGAAGATTTTTAAAAAAAAAAAAATCTCTAAGTTTCTTTTCTAAAAGGGGAAATTCTCCTATAACAAAGACTGTGATATGTTTTAAATCTCTTTTTTAAATACAGTATTGTATCTGACATTGTTAGCAAGAAGAAAACAGGCATTGGGAAAACTTTAGCTGGAGGAACACAAAAGAAATGGAATTTCCTTGGACTTTTTCTCTATTTACATTTTATAAACTCCCATGCCATGACATACTAGGATTGACAAATTGAGAACCAGAGAAGCCAGTTTAAGCAATATCATGAGTATAAATTTTGGAGTGTTTCCCACTGATTACTGGAGAAACCATCTTTTGATCAGCTAATAGTCTTTTCCTAGTACATGAGTGATTTTGTGATTGACTTTAAACCTTCTGGCAAACAAACCCTCCTTTATTTAAAGGAGTGGAATTTACATAGTAAGAAGCTATGCCAGCTTTTTTTCTTGCAATTCATCATTTACCATACTTGAGCCCACAGAATTTTATCCCCTGTTTAGTCCATTAACACAGGGGAGCCACTCGTCACAGATTTTCCTAATTCTTGTGTCCTTATGAACCAGCCCGAGCCAGTCAGCAGTCTCTGAGACTCTTCAAAAATGAATACACGTGTTGTGTCTGAGAGAAAACATGCTCTTACCTATTTTAGAAATTCTGAAGGGGCTGTCTTGACTGACTGGGCAGACAGAATTGGATTTATTGTCATTTAAAGGAATGTAGAAATTTTGCTCTATGGATGGTCTAGTTAAAGTTTTCCCTGAGTTGCAGTATTTCAAACATTCAGGATTCTCATTTAATGTTGTTTTGAAAATTTCCTTGTGGGCAATAAATACAAGAGAAAGATTACACATTTTCTGACATAATGAATAACAAACCAGTCCTTCTGATTTAACCTTAAGAAACGTGGCTTTTATGTGATTTATGTGACTTTAAGAATACTTTCTGGACCCGTAGGAATTCCCAAAGAATAGTGACTCCTCTATTCTTAGGCAACCAGGGGAACTTGGTTCAAACAACTGGGTAGAGCAGATTATCTAGTTATTTAGATAACGAAGCTCACCAATGAATTTAGTGATTTATATAATCACTTTTCTAGAAATAGAAACCTTTGACATTAGTAAGATGATCTCTTCTGTGTATGAATGAGAGAAAAGTCACCTTTAGAACGTGTCTTGTCAAATTAAAGAGAATGAAATATTTGTGAGCTCCATTTCATTTCTAATGTACATTATCCAGGTTACCCAAATTATTGTAAGTTATAGAGGGAAACTCTTAAGAGCCTTACTTCCCCAAATACTTACTGCAGCATAGTTGATGCTTAATAAATTTTTTGTTGGTCCCAAAGAAGTGTTTGCTTCAAGAGCTTCTAGTTAGTTAATAATTATTAAATGTTATAATGAAGAAATTGTACTAGAGATTTAGAAAAGTGTTTGAGCAATTTCAAAGATAATTTATCCTCTGGTTTTTGAAGTTTATAGATCCAGTAGAAGGAAGCCTGCTTAGATAAGTTAGATCTAAGATATTTAAAAAGGAAGAAAAACAGTAGGTAAATTGATTATTAATCCTGTATATACAAAATCCATATGAAGTTTCTAAGTCAGTGCCCCTTGATCCTTTGTAAGTGGAATTTACTTTTATAAACATAGGTGCAAGCTCAAATTACATAACTAACAAAATAATAATTCTTACTGTATCCAATGCAATTAACTTTTTATCAAAACATTACTTTGTGTCATCTCAGACTGTACTGCCAAGCATTTAGGTAAGTTAATGAGTTAAAGTTGTACTTTTAGGGTCTGTGAGTTACACTTCATTCTTGAATAGCACTGAACTTTAAAAAAAAAAACAATAATATTTAGCCTAATGCTTCCTTTCACACTTGGGTTTGCAGAAAGCAGTCAAGTGGCCTGACTGAGTTGGAAGGGAGCCATAGAGGTCATCTAGTCTACTGTTTCTCTATCTGCTCACACAGCTGGTTGTTGACATTTTGGGGAGTACAGTTTGTGCCTCTTGCCTGGAGACGAGAACCTTCTTTTCTGTTCATCCCTTAATTCATCTTCCAGTCTGTTAGTGAAGAACTGGGCTTTCACTCTGGTTTCTTCTGACTTCACCTTAGTTCTTTCCCCACTAAGCTTCCTTGGATGATGTGAATTGAGGACATGGATGGTTAGTGGTTGAGAGAAGGAAACTACTAAAGGCAAAAGAAAACATATGAAAAGATTTCCTGGGTTTTTCAACTGAGATCTAACTAGCTTTATAGTTATATGTTGATTTACAACAGTTCAGAAAGACTTTGCTTTTAAACAAAGAGATGTTATTCCCATAGCTTAATAATAATCCTTTCTGTCCTTTTAATAATAATAAATTAGTAATAATTGTACCAGCCAAATAACAATCATAGTGGTAAAAACAATAGCAATAATAATGTATCAAGTGGTTTTCATACATTATTTCTTGGACGCTCACGACAACACTGAAAGGCAAGCTTTATTATGAACTCCACTTTACAGACAGGAAAACTGAGACTAAGAGAAGTTAACACCTAATGTTTAATACAGTGATACATCTTTCACTTATTAAATCTTGGACTAGATGTAATATTTATACTTTTTAAAAATAGGTAGTTGAAAAAAATACAGAAGTGTAATTTGCTTATCATTTTGCATTATATATTGTGGAAACAGACTACTAATGTAAAATTCATTAGAATAATGGAGTAGAGATTTTCAATATTCATCCTTTCTGGAGTCTTAGACTCATAGTTATTTTTTTCCCTAAACGGGTCTTTGAAGCTTAAGAAATCTGACTCATTGACACAGAAGCCCCTACATTGTGAAATGAACTTGTTTGTATAGCTCTTAATCCAGTAGAAGGGGAGATTTACTGCAGCTGCTTTTCAGAGGTTTGTGTCTACCTCCCCCTTAAAGGAGTTCCTCTATCTGTGTCTGTGTCTCTGGGTCCGTCTGACCGTTGCTGGCTGCATGTTGTAAATTGAAGAGCACTGGAAACGTTCCTCTTGTTACTACTGCTGAAAGTTGTTCTATTCTCCAGAGTAAAACCTATGTTAATTCAAATCCAAATGACAACCATAATCCACAGGAATTGTTTTCTATTCAAAAGAGGGAAATCATTGACAGAACAAATTAGAGACAAGCACAAAGGCTTCTTAAGAGTGTTTTGGGGGTGATATCTAATTGAGTTTTGTCCTTACCTGTACAGGCGTGGATAGTGAATACTCACTTGAGGAGTCATGACACCAAGATGCTGGAAGACAGACCATCAGAACTGGGAGGTTCTCTCTCTCTATTATGTAGGTGAAGATACTGAGGCCCAAGTGGGTGGTCTGCTTTGGAATTGTTTTCAAAAATGGTACCATTGTCTTTTTATTATGTCTCCCACTTTCAGCCAAAGATTCAGTCAAAAATTCATTCATTGATGTTTACTAAGGCAAGGTGGTAAATTAGTGCATTTAAAAATATTTCACCAAAAAAAAATGTTTCACCAAAGGTTGAGACAAGTACTAACTGCTGTAAACCTTTTAGTCATAAGGGAGGGACTTCATATTTTGGACATTTGAGAAAGACTAAAATGTATAGAAAGGACTAAGCTATACAGACTATAGAAAGATAGAGGGAGGAATAACAGGATAATGCCATCTAGCTAGTGTGTCATTAAGTGGTAAATCATGTGGCACCAGTTTAGAGTAACTATGGACGTCTCCCAAACAAGATTTCTCTGAGATATCTATAGTTGTGGTATAAAAATTTCATGTGCAATAAGTTTGTGAAATGCTGATTCCTCCATACCTTTCTTACAAATTTACAACTAACGTTTATTAAAGATCTCTGAAAATCCTTATAAGGGAAACTATGTTCAGCTTAACTTAAACCAGAGTCTCCAAACTTGTTTGAAGTGGAATCTTTGACAATAGTCTAGAAAAGTGCTGTGTGAGTCCAGAATTTGAACTGGTGATTAGGGATCCTGAGGATAAGGGAGCTGCCTGGTGATTCCACAGAGTGGAGAGCTGTGGAGGGGACTTGGTGTTTGAGCCAGACTATTAGGAGTAGTAAGGTGTTAAAAAAACCAGACAGTATGAATCTAGGGAGGAATAGGGATGGCCAAAGTATAAAACTAGAGATGGGGGCTGGGGATTTAGGTGGGGCTGGGGATTTAGCTCAGCGGCAAAAGCGCCTGCCTGGAAAGTGCAAGGTCGTGAGTTCGGTTCCCGGTACCAGAGAAAAACCAAAAAAAAAAAAAAAAAAAAAAACCTAGAGATGACTACCAGGCCTAACACTGAGTTGGTGCTCAATAAATGTTCAGTGAGTGAATATGTGAGTGAAATTTGAATTCTGTGGAAGGCAGTAGGGAGACTGGTGTGATTAGAACGAAGATATTGGGGAAGGTGGAAAGCAATTTGTAGAGGCAGAGTCATCAAATTTCTAAGGGCCAAACTGTGCAGTCAGGACTTGACCCAATAGGGAACTCTTGTTGGTTCCCTGACAGAGGATGACAAGGTAGAAATAGTGTTTGGGAAGAATAACCTGAGAGAGGTGTGGAGCCAGGCAGGAATGGAAAAGGCCAAAAATGTGGTGAAAAGCAAGGAACCTTAGACAGTGATGCTAACCTCCCTGGGTAGAAAGTAGGTCACATATTGGTTTTTACACATACCTAAGTAAAAGTACAAACAAGAGATCTTTTAAACACACAAAATAAGCTAGACTGTCCCATCTCAGTCATTTCTAATATTTTGAAAAACAGAGAGATAGTGTAATGTCAAAATAAGTATTCTTGGAGACAGGAAACTTGAAACATATTCTACTCAGAAACCTGCAATGCTTTCATATATTGAAATGTATTTGTCCTTTATTGTGCATATGTATGAAATTCAGGATAAATTCCTTTGCCAGGAAACAGCACCAGCTAGAATGCTTCTTCATCCACCTTAGATAAATAATTTCTTTTTCCTTTTGGGTGAAATGTTTTCCTGGACAGTTGCAAAAATCAACTAAAATGAAAAGCTTTCTATAACAGTAAAATCCAAGTCTTGAATAGGATTCCTTTTAAAAATAATGATATAAAGAACAGATCCCTTATAATTATAGCCATTACTGTTCAATGGCCTGAATGCTCAGGTTAATTTAAGGGGTTGTCTTGTAATGCCTTGTTCTGTGATTAATTGACTCTCTTAACCTGTATAATTCTATTTTATAGTGTGTCTTTCCTAGGAAGTCTCCCTAGTAGGCCCCAAATCATCTACTATATCACACTTTCCATCCTTTTCAACCTGCCTTCACTTTTGGAAGGCACAGTATTAATATTTTACTTACATGATTAGGATTTTCTATTTGTTTAGCTTACTTCTTCTGGGTTCTTAATTGTTACATTTTTTTCCCTAAGAAAGTAAGGTCTTAAAGATATTAGTTTGTTTCAGTGGCTGTCAACCATTGCAAATGAGAATGACTTAGAGAGTTTTTAAGAAATTTTGATACATGCGTCACCTTCTAAGGTTATGGTTTAATTTGTGGAAATACTGGTTTATATCAAACTCAAATTTGAATAGTATAAATTATTAGTATGAACATATGGGAGATGTTTTATATTAAGGTAGGGACTAAAATTAAAATTGTCTAGGAAATTTCAATTGCCAGTACAATATCGTATTTCTTTCTTTACTTCTTCTTCTTTTTTTTTTGGTAATAATCTTATAGCACATTCTTCTGTACAGGGGATTGAACCCAGGGTCTCATATGCGCTGTCAAGCACATATTTTACCACTGAGCTAAACCCCAGTGCCTGGCTACCTACTTTGATTAACACGAGGGTAGGGCATAGTGATAATAAATTCACTTTTGGATTCCAGACTTTATATGTTCATTCCTTATGTTTTAAATCAATACATGAGGTCACTGTCTATATGTCTTTATGTAGTAGATATTGTTAGAACATTTAAATAGATGTTCTATCAGATCATTTGGAATATCTTTTCAGAAAGATGTCCCAGGGATCTTTTGGAACATCTGTTGTTTTTGTCTAGGTATGGTGACACATGCCTACCATAATCCCAGCTGCCTAGGAAGTTTAGGAGTATTGTCAGTTCAAGGCTATCCTGGGCAACTTAGTGAGACCCTATCATAAAATCTATAAAAAATAAAAAAGGTTGTGGATATAACTCAGCATTCCCTAGGTTTAATCCCTGGTGCAATGATGAAGAAGGTCATTTGCGTATATCCCCCAGATTGTGTTTTCAGCCTTTAAGTGGTTCTTTTTTAAAATGGTTTTTCTGAAATTGTAAGTTTTTGTTCCATGCCACGAGACACCCAAATCAGAGTAAAACACTAGCAGAATCACAGGGCAGGAAAAGCGTGAAAAGGGGGAGCAGCAAAGCCTTCAGAGCATAGGTTTTGTGTACCCGGGGCTGTGGGGCTAGAGGACACCCGAGCCTGTCTTGCCAGAAGGCAGAGCCACATACCCAGTGTGGCAAACACTCCAAATTATGAACCCATGGGGTTTTGTTCTCACAGTTCTTAGCAGCAGCACTGTCCTTAAAAGCTTCTTTTGAATATAACTACCTGATAATAATCCAGCTCACTGGCAATCTGAAAGCTTGAATTAACTTTCCAGGGTAGCAGGCATTGAAGAGGACTTTCCTGAGCAATGAGAAGCTAACTATGACATCGTTTCACCTTAATTAACAAACAAAAATCCCTCTGCTCTGCTAGGTTCATTTCTCAGCACAGTGCCTTTCTGAGAGTGTTAGACCATGATGCATTTAGATGTTGGTCTTCAGACCTACCAGAAATACTCGTTTTCTGCTTCTGAATTTGAAATTACTTTGGCAGAAGTTCTCATGAGTTCCTAGGGGCCATAAAGCAAGTCATGGGCAATTAAAAAAAAGTCTCCCTTCTTGTTTGTGTCTCAGATGCACATCTGAAAAAAATCATCTTGGCACATTTGACTGATGAGGGGATTGGAAAGGGGAGCATAGCCTCTGATTCAGCAGGACGCCTTGACTGGTGGTGGTATACAGAAGGTCTGGTGTGACCTGTCCCCAGGACATGAAAGGGCTAGGTGTTTCCAGCGATTAGTCACTTTGGGAACAGCTGTTTTAAGGTTGCCAGCCTAATTGCCGCAGAGGCAGCTCGCTGGCTGGTGGTTAGGGGTCAAAGTGTTTCCCTGTAGCAAGGGGAAGTGTGGCCACTGAGAGGCTTTCAGCTGTGATGACCACGGCATTCCAGGAAGAGGTGTATGCATTCCGAGGGACCAACTGTGGATGAGGAAATTTCAGAAATGAAGTTTTATTTTTAAAACTCAATCCTCAAGTCTGATGAGAAATATAGGGGTGTAGCAAGATGTCTCACAGGCTATTTTAGTTGATAGTTTCACCTAAGGAAAATTACTGTCACCAGGCTTTGCTACTTGTAAACTTCATGACATTAGATCCTTTGTAGGCTTATGAACCATGGGGCTATATTTTGGCCCTTCAGATGTTATTTTAATTTATGATTGGCATACTTCCTTAGCTTTGCAGAATTTTCCAGTCATAATAAAGTAAACTGGAAGGTTGAAAAATGTGATACTGATTTTTGAAGCTGAAATCTAATTTAAGTAACTTGCTTATGAAAGAATATTTATGTTGAAGAGCAAACTGCAAAAGCACTTTTGTTATGTGGGAAGTTATAGGTTAATACCTCTTGTTTATTACAAAAAGAAATCCATTGTTAGATTTTTCCAAGTATACTTAAAAGTTCCAGAATAAATTTAGGCAAATTTGAGACTCAGGAGTGTTACCCAGTTTTTTGTGGGTGATGAGATGGGTAGGCTTATTTCTGATCCCAAAACAGGCACTCTTACTCATCTGAATCTCTGTCTTCTCCCCAAGGTTTGTCTTATTTCCCCACATTACATCAGATCAGCTCTTTGGGGTGCTTTAGAATTTGACAATGTCCAAATTAGCCTAGTCAGGCAGTTCCACAAAGGAGTGTCATCTAGAATTGGCCCAGTCAAGACAGGTATTCAAATATATTTTCCAGACTTACTCTCTTTATCTGGGGGGCATTTTTTGAGACAGGGTCTTGATATGTAGTTCAGGATGGCTTTGAGTTCACTATGTAGCCCAGGATGGCCTAGAACTCACAGTGATCCTCCTGCGTCAGCCTCCCAAGTGCTGGGATTATAGGTGTGCGCCACCACACCTGGCTCCAGAATTACTCTCAACACAAAAATTTAGTTTTCCATTCTTCTAATAACTTTAGTTTTGAAACCTTTAAGAAGAAACAAAGTTCTTGTGCTATATCATTTCACTATCGCCTAATTATTATTATTATTATTATTATTATTTATTACTGTAGTGCAAGGGCTTGAACTAGCAACATCTCCATTCCTTTTTTATTTTGAGACAGGATCTTGCTAAGTCACTAAATTGCACAGGCCGGGCTCAAACATGATCCTTCTGTCTCAGCCTCCCAAAGATAAAATTGCTCTGAAATAAAACAGCAATCACTTTGTACCTTGGATCTTTCCTCCTCTCTTTCCCACTTTGTTGACTGTAGATTCACTTTCCAGTGCCTAAAGTAGTGCCATTATTCAGCCCCAATTTCAAGTCAGGTGCAAAGGATGAATTGTATTGTGAGAGGATTTTCTCTAAAAGCAGAGTATAAGTTTGAATTTAGTGTTGTAAAGCTATGGCTACCACCTCAAAATGAATTGCTTTGAAGATTAAATCAGTTGTGTGAGGAAGCTGTCTCTATTAGAGAGATTTTATTTTCTCCTCAGAGGAAGTTAGTGTGGCAAATTATTTTAGAGCTATGCTTGATGAAACCTGACAGGCACAGTGACAACAAACAGCCAGTGTATATACTGCACCAAAGGAATAAACTTAAATATAATTTTTAATTCTATTTAATAAGTGGATCTTGATAGTGCCTTGAGATCCTTACCCCCTACTTAGCAAAAAAACAGAGGTATTTTGAAGACTTTTTCTGTGTCTCCCTTAAAAAAAGTTTTGGATTTTGTTACTGAGACGTCTTTTGCCAAAGCAAGTGAAAATTACTTTATAACTTTGACCTTGAAGCTGAGTTGCAGCAGGGTTGAATGTGGAGCAGCTGAAAACACATGTATGTTCCTGCCACTTGCAGTAGTGATACTTCCCTCTCTTTCCATTTTTACATTTTTTCCTCTAATTCTGCAGATCCCTGTCACTAAACCTGGTGAAATACAAACGTATTCAGGCTAGAATTCAGGTAGAAACTGGCTGTGAGAAGCCACCCAGGGGCTGGGAGTGAGGCAGCCACTGGGGAACCAGCCCTTCTGGAAAGGCCATTAGTATACGCCTGTTGTTTAGGCTAGGAAATTGTTTACTGGACCCCAAGCAGATTAAAAGCAATAAAGGTTGGCCTGGGGGAAAGGGGGGTGCATTAAAATCGTCAGTTAAAATTAACAAGCGTGAAAAAATCAGCAAGCATGGTTAGTATTTTCAACAGCTAAGTGGTTCCCCTCTGCACCACAAATACCTGAAATATTATATAATGATAGTAATGTGAGTCATGGATAGTATCTATGACTCATTTCAGTTTCATTAACTCTGACAAATATAACCCTAAAATCAGAGGCTTTACAGCAAAATGTCAAATGTTAGGTCAAAAATTGAAGGTTAATTTCAAGTCCCAGCCCACGTCATATTTTGGGACTGTAATTTGCATTCTTATAGCACCGTGTAATTCAGGACTGTTCAGTGATTTTATGAATATTTCTCATATTACGAGGTTTATAGGCTGCAGCAGATTTACTCTAACCACAAAGTGATCTGTTCAGCATTCTGGAGTTTTCCTATTTTGCATTTGTTAATTGCTGCAGAGGCTTGAGTATATGAGAGGTGGGCCTGCATTTTAATCCTGTGCAATTTTGTTATGACGGGAAGGAGAGCAGATTGTAACCCTAACGCATGTTAATAATGGTGAAATGGCAGAGACTAGAAGCCATGAGTTGTAGTTCATTCTCTGAACTTCTGAAAGAGCGTTTCACCCTGTAAACCAGAATCATCACTTTCACTGGAAAGTCAAATAACACCAATTTGGTTTTACATTATTTTTATAAGCCATACTTTATGGTATTAGCTACAGTGCTTATTTGCTTTCAGATAACAAATCCTATTAATTTTAGTCAAACAGTTTTGAAAATTTTATATAGCTGGCTTGTGTATGTATGACGTGATGAGAGGCAGATGAAGACATCCAGGGAAGTTCTGTGTTCACCCACTGGTACGATCAGTAGTCCCCAGCACCAAGCGTGACTCTGAGCTAGGACCTGAGCTTTGCTTTTGTGTCCTGGTGGTGGGTGATGGGCTAGAACCACAGCCCAGGCACCTGCTGCTCTCTGCTCTCTGCAGACTGATGGGAATATTCAAACAAAGCAAAGCAAAAACAAGATTCGTTTTTTATTTGAATTAAGAATAGATTTATATATTTAATGTGTTCTCTTCTTTCCCCATTCTCTTCAGTAGCTACTGGAGGCATGCATTTCTCCAAAAATTTCCAGGTGTCTTACAGATCTTTGCAGTTATTTCTGCTCATGAGCCTTTTGGGGTTAAGAAACTTGGGTACAGTGATGTATAATTTAGGGTTCTTTGCTATACCCCAGGGGGTAACATCCAAATTGCCCCCTTGATATTAGTTGAGAAGGGAAATCTTGGAAGACAGTGTTTTATACATAGGCTTTCCTAACTTAATTTCCTTGCATGCATTCTTCATTGACACCTTTAAAAAAATCTCCCTCTGAGCATCCATTGTGGAATTGAGCAGCTGTGGAAAGAATGAGAGACAAAAGGTAAAATATCTTAAGATGATGTTATGATTTCCAGTTCCACCCGTTTTCCTGCAAATGACTCATCCTTCCAAGCATTTGGTTCTTACCATTACCCCCTGGATTTAGAGGCACCCAGTTTCATCATCTAGACAGTTTAATAAAATTGTCTATTAAATTTTACCTGTCATAAAAGAATGCCAAGGCAGGAGGGAAAGATCTAACTCGTGAGCAGAAAATTAGAAACCAAAAATCTGGGTATTCACTAAGATCTGTTTCTACCTCTCCTACACATGTTCTAGTGCTGCAGTGGAACTCAGCTCCTGAGTTTTGTGGAGAGGGCTTATAAAACATTGCTGTTAGAATGGAAGTGGGGGAGAGTCCAAACAAGGAAGTGGTTTGAGAAATCTTGGATTCCTAATGAATGATTAAAATTATGGTCAGTACAAACTAATGAATACTAGGACTATGTAAGGCTTCGGAGCTGTGCAGAACAGAGGCGCAGGTTTTCTCTCTGCTGTGTGGGTGCTGAGACAAGGCACTCAGACTCACTGAGAAATTCCTCCTGTGTGTATCAAGGAGCTTGAACTGCATGGGTTCACAGGTTTCCTTCCAGTTCTAAAGTTCTCTGAGTCTATTATGTTACTGCAGGTCCCACAAAGAACACAGCCAGATGAGACTTCATTTAACGTTACTGGATGTAACAGGAGCAGAAGAGGAGAGTGTTAATTTTGCCCAGAACAAGTGATCTCCTTGGAGACAAAGAAGAATGTCTAATAGTTTAACAATGAGAGACTTCAAGGTGCCCTGAACAATGGATAAATAATAGATTATTGATAGGAATTTCAAACACAAGTGATACTTCCCTCTCTTTCCATTTTTACATTTTTCCCTCTAATTCTTTTCTCGTTTTTCCAACATCTACTTGTTTAATAATAATGTTTGAATATTTTTTATTTGAGACCTAAGCATATTTTAGTATGTGCTATGTATATTTATGAACTTAACACTTAACTCTGTTGAATTATTGTGTGATAAGTTTTCCTTTATTTAATTGACATGTACTTCCTGAGCATCTTTTGTTGGGCAGTCAGTCTGTTAGGTTCTGAAATTAAAACATTAAAAAGGCAAACTTGGCTACTGCCCAAATGGAGTTGCAGTCTAGTGAGAATATAATACTATATGTGTTGTTTTAATTTTGAGATGAATTAAAAATTTTTAAATTAAATTAAGTTGCTCTTTTTCATAAACATTTTATTAGTGCCTATTAATTTTAGAAAATATTGTCTCAATATGTTATTTTCATATATGCATAGAACATACTTTGATCATATCCAACCCCTTACCCCCTTCTACACCCCTCCCCCTCCTCATTCCCTTCTTCTTGTCTAATAATCTCCTTTCTACTCCTTCAATTTCTTTCTTCAGCATTCTGTAATTTTCACTGTAGACATCTTTCCTCTTCTTGGTTAGGTTGATTCATAGGTATTTTTTTTAAGTTATTGTGAATGGAATAATTTTCTTTCTCAGCTAGTTCATTACTGGCACATTGAAAAGCTATTCTTTTTGTGTGTTGATTTTTGTATCTGGTTAAGTTAATCTGTAATTACTTCTTTTTTCCCATCATAGGTTGGTAAGAATTAAATGAAAAAATAGTGTAATAATGTAGTGCACTTGTTGGGTTTCTAAAGTACTGTATTGAATATTCAACTGTTTATAGTGTGTTTTTTTTACATTTGTGATTTCAAATAGAAAAGGTATTGTCCATGTACACTGTATACTTTAGGGAAGAATCAAAAGAACTATTTGGAGAAAAACCCCTAGAAATTATAGGACTCATAAGAAACCCTAGCATATTCACTTGTGTTGCAAAATTCCAAGGCAAAATGCAGTATAGCCAGTTACTGAATACAATCTTTTTTTTTACTGCAATCTTTTAAAAGACATAATTACAGAGTTTTGTGTACCAACTTCTAATTCATTTTTGTTTTTACTGCTTTAATTACATTTAACTAAAATTGTTTGTTTCAATTACAGACTCAAATTCCTAGCTTTCTTTTCACTTGCTGGCAAGGCTTTGTAAGGCCGACTTAGGAGAGCTATGTTGAAAACATTTTAAAAAAATGTAGTCAGAGGAATAAGAAAAATGCTTTTTCTGGTTCATCACCTCTAGTATTCAGAATCATTCCTCTTAAATTCCTGTAGACCCCCGGCAGGCCTCCAAGGTTTGGCAATGACCTCTATCACTGCAGTTTCAAAAAGAGGCAAAATCATGTACTTTGGTCTTTGGTGTTAATTAGGAACCAAGACAATTTGGTAAAAACTTAACCTCTATTTTCAAGCCATTTGCTTTATTTTTTCTGTCCTTTCTTGTTTCTTTCCAGTGTGTTTTCTTATTTCACAATATCCTTCTGCCTTCACAGGTTGTATTTAATATCTGAAAGTGTACCTTTATATTTTTCTCAACATGTAACATTAAATCTTAAATAACCTGCCATTTGCTTTTAGAAATAAGTTGGGAACCCCAGAATTGTGAATTTTAAGGTTTCTATTGAAATGGGGCAAATTTGTTAGTCAAAATCACTGCCACCCCTTCCAAAATAATAAAATAATGTAGTATCCTTATTTCCCTCATTCTATAATTTTCTTCCGTTTTCCTTTCCTTTCTTTCAGCCCTCTCTGTGGCCCATCTAATCCTGTTTGTGTTAAGTACTTTGTCTTTTAGATGTCTGTAACTAGAATACACACAGTGAAATGGCTGTAACTATCTAGATGCAAATGTGTGGATAAATTGAGTACTTATGTAATGCTCAGGTGATTTTTAGCAAGTGGGAGAAATACAAACCTGCTCAGGATGGGGAATTATTGTGTATTTCTATACTTTCCATGTTCGTTGTTAGCTTACAATGGAGAAGAAAAGCCTTGCTTCTCACAAAAGACAAATGACTAAAGTCCCCAACTACTCACCAGTTCTCATCTTGTTATATATTTCTTTTCTCCTTCTCCAATTAAATTTCTTGCTCTCCTGTTGTTTTCCTGTTACTTGCACTTCTTGGAAGGCAGATTGCTGTAGCATGCAATGATGTGCTTTAAACACGCTTAAAGGGATGCAAGGACTCCAGTTATTATAAGAATATTTCTCTTCTTTGATGCTCATAGCTGTCCTAATTGGTAGCAAATGTTTTCCTGTAGGTCCTTGTGGAATTTGAGACATTCTTGGGAAAATATTAGGAGATATTTTAAATACTTTTCATGAACCAGCCTTATTGAGGACTGAAAAGGAGATGGAAGGATCAAGAGTATTATTTCCAGATTTTCTAATTTGCAGTTAAACTTCAGGGAACCTTTTCCCTGTACTGGCTTTCTTTTGATTTACTATAAATCATTCCTCTCCAATACAGATGCCAAATGCTTACAAATAAATGAAACTTTTTCAATAGGCTATCTTCTTCTTGATATGGAAATTTTCCAACTTTGGCTCCCATAAAACTTCACCTTCTTTTACTGTACCAATGCTTCCCAATACTATAAAGATACCTATAGAGGACATTTGTCTTTTTTTTTTCTTCTTCCCCACTTGCCTAGTATCTGATTTCTTTTGTCTTATTTGGGAAATTTCCACTTTGTGAATTTTTGCGGGATTCAGAGACTTTCTCTCACAACAGAATCTGGGCTTCTCCACTATACAGTTTTTCAGCTTCCTTTGGCACAGGGCATGTCCAAGAGCCAGCCTATGCGGTATGCCCAATCTGAACTAAAGGATGGAACAGGCAGAACCGACTAGATGTCAGCCATGGTGAAGTATTAGAAACATTTGTTAATGGAGGCCGCAGTGACTACTACTGCAGCACCGGCGTCCTGTTTCCAGTGTTGGTGCAGTCAGTTCCGCTAGCTACCTGAGTAGCCCGGTGTTGAATTCTTTGGCATAGTTTTGAATACTGTTAGGTAGAATCCTATTTATTCCTCATTGTTTTCTAAAAACTTCCTCTAGCTGCCTCAATAATTTTGTGAGAATATTCAACATTGTTTCAATTCTGTTTCTGCTTAAAGGAGCCAGTCTCAGTTTAGTTATTTTTACTGTTTGCAGCCAAGAACCCTGGTTAGTGTGGAATTTGCTTCCAAGAATGGTGGTAGGAAATAGAACTACAGAGAAGTGAAAAGTTGGAATGGGTTGTCTGGCTTAGGTGGAGGTGAAAATAGTGAAAAATACAGATGTACAGAGGATGAGACTCTTATATAACAGCATTCAGTGGAAAATCAGCAAACAGATCATCTTTGAATTAATAGAATGAAGCACTTGTTGACAGTAAGGCTTTTAGGAATCATGTGGAGGCTTCCATACAACAGTTGTGAAACAAGGAGGGCTTGAAGGGCTGGGGTAATGTAGTGGCTACTTCTAACAATACCAAACAGCTTAAGAGGAGTGTGAACTCAGATTGCTAAGTTTTCCTTTCTGAGCATGAATTGAAATATAGGGACTTTCTATGACTGTAATAAGAGAATTTCTGAAAAGGTTAAAAACCAAATGCAGTCATGCAGATTGCCAAACTGTGGGGTCAGTTAAATTCACAAGGAGAATATGTAGTAGGATTTGGTGATTTTGATATTCTGGATCCCCAGCATCTATGAAATGACCCTTGCCAGGGGAAGGAACTCTGTGCTCCTCCCATGAGGCAGGTCCTATCTTGATGGAAATTTCCCTATGCTTGTGGAGTTGCATTATGCCTCTTACTCCCCATTTCCACATCTTTAACTACACTTCTACCTCAGTATACCTCAAAAAAGGCCAGTGACAAAGTCAAAGCTAGGAGGAGAAAGCTTACTGCACTAAGTAGTTGCAAGACTTTGCCAATTACAGTAATGTCTTGGTTCATGAATGTTTCTATTCACACACAGATTTCCAATTCATGAACAGAAGCATTTGGCAGAATTTTTTTTCTGTTCACAAATTCTGCATCAGGTAATGAACACGACCATGGCCATTTTCCCTATGAATCCTCACAGTCATCTTCTCTGCTTGTACATGTGGTCATGGCTTCCTCTAATCAAGATCACATTTGCTGACAGACCTGTGCACACTTGCTATGAAGCTTTTTTGTGTGCTTTTTAGCACATACAGTACTGTACAGTATTATTCAATCTAGCGTGGCTTGAAAAAAAGTACAGGTCAAGCATAGTGGTAAAAAGGAAGTGCAGAACAGTGATGAAGGTGACAAGAATATGCAGAGCAGTAATGAAGGTAACTAGAATGTGCAGAGCGAGAATGCTAAGAAGAAGGTATTGAAGAAAATCAGCACTGAATTGAAGAAGGAAGTTGTAGAAAAGCATGAGTGTGGTATTTGTGTGACTGATCGGCCTTAGAGAACAAGATGGTGAAGTTGACAATGTCAGTTATTTTGAAGAATAAAGATACTGTGAAAGGAGCAGATATGGCAAAAGGAGTAATGATGTTAACTAAGCAGAGGGCACAAGTGCTGGACTTTTGTTGGTGTGGTTGAATGAGAAACAGCTGGCAGGTGATAGAGTTAATGAAGCTATGATCTGTGAAAAAGCCAGGAAATTGCACAGTGATTTACTGCAAAAACAAAACAAAACAAAACAAAACAAAACAAAACAAAACAAAACAAAACAAAACCTTCTACAAGTGCAACAAGTGATGAATTTAAAGCCAGTACAGGGTGGTTTGATCTGTTCCAGAAGGGAAGCAGCATCCACAATGTGATAAGACATGGTGAGGCTTCCAGTCCTATGCAGCAGCCTACAAGAAAGAACTCGAGGAATTCCTGAAGGCAGACTGATACATTGCTCAACAAGTGTTCAACTGCAATGAAACAGGGCTCTTGTGGAAGAAGATGCTGAACAGAACCTATATAACACAGGAGGAAAAGGTGGTGCCAGGGCATAAGCCCATGAGGGACAAATTGACTCTCTTGTTGTATATGAACAGCAGCACTGATCTGAAGATTAAGCTACTACTGGTCTACCATTCCCAGATCCCTCATACATTCAAGGCATAGAATGTGAACTAGGCCAGACTGCCTGTCATGTGGAGGGACCAATGGAAAAGCTTGGATCACAAGGCAATTGTTCACGGAATGGTTGCATGAGGTCTTAGCATCTACCATTAAGAAATATCATGCTGATAACCAACTGCCTGAAAGGTGCCTTCTTCTGATGGACACTGCCCCAGCACACTCTTTGGCCTTCGTGGATAATATGGATTCTGAGTTAGTTCTTTCCCATAACATGACACCTCTTCTACAGCCCATGGACCAGCAAGTGGTCTGCAACTTCAAGAACCTGTACACAAAGGTGCTTTTACCAGGTGTTTTGATGTCATAGAAGAGAGATCCTTGACTCTGAAAGAGTTCTGGAAGAAACATTTCAGTGTCCTCCACTGCATCAACTTCATTGACAAAGCCTGGGAAAATGTCATGCACTAATCTTAAACTCATCCTGGAGGAAACTGTGGCCAGAACATGTCACTGAACATGACTTTGAAGGGTCTGGTGCACAAGTGGTAGAGGAGATTGTGTCCATGGGCAAGAGTAGGGGTCTGGACATTGGTGGTACAGACATAGAAGGGCTTGGTGAGGACCATAAGGAGAAGCTGACAACATAAGGAACTTGCTAAACTCCAGAGCGAGTAGCAGAAGATGCTTTTTGAGGACCATTCCGCTGAGGAGGAGGAAGATTGGGAAGATAGCAGTGATGTGATGAAATCCACGATGGAAAAACAGAATTAGCACCAGAATTTCTTCAAGAAGCACCACCCCAACAGAACTGCAATGAACAGAGTGTTGGATCTGATGAACAATAAAGTGGTCTGTCATTTCTGGAGGGATTTGCAGTGCAGGAAAAAAAATGACATTAGACAGATTTTCCATCAAAATTGACCCTGCAGCTAAGAGGCAAAGCAGAGGAGAAACCCTTGAAGGAGATCTCCCTGATCTTATTATGGAGGGGGAATCTCCCTCCAAACAGGAACCTCTTCCCCACCTACCTTCCTGTCTTCCACGCCAGAAGTTGCCTTAAGCAAGGTTAGTGTTCTCTCTCTTTATACTGTACTGTACTGTACTTTGTTTCATATTTTTGTGGTTGAAATGTGCATATGATTCAGAATGGATTAGCCTTATTTACATTAAAATTTGTAGGGAAATTTGATTTGGTTTATTTCCAATTCAGTTCGAGACCAGAATTATGGAATGAATTAATTTTGTGAACCAAGGTAATATTAACAAAAACACTCAGCAATGTGTATGAAAATGGATATTGAAGGTTCTAGGTCAAGTAAAGAAAAATAAATTTTAGGTGGGTTGAATTTATTGCTATGGGCATACCCAGACAGAGTTTCTGGGTTCAATATACTAGCATGAATGGATGATACTAATTACAATTTTTCTTTACTATTCTGACCAAAACATGGCCTTAGCCAATGAGATTCTAAGAATTCCTTTACACTCTGTAGAAAAAGAGACTCCAAACATTTAAGGATAAATTTGTTGGAGGGAATATATCAGGCATATGGAGACTCGTATTTCATCTGTATCCCTTGAGAGGGTCCTGATGGAACTGTCTTCAACAGGAGCTTGGAAGATTAAGTGGTGAGGGGCCACTAACATCTTTGAGTATAAAAGAGCATTCTGTGCTGGCAAGTGGTGCTGATGGGATATCTACTGTTGAAATTGAGGTTCCTGATGTTACCAGGGATATTAGGAGGCTGATGTAATGGAGTTTAAGTAGGCAAAGTTGGCAACATGACTACCATGACAGTAGCATGATGAGCATTTTATTGGGAATGTCCAGCAGTGATCCTCAGAACTGGATCTTGATATGGAATACTTGTTCCTGAAATAAAGAAGCACTTAGCTATACTGTTTGATTTTTACAACCAAAAATATTGTCTTCTGTCAAACTGGGCCTTGATTTAAGCCCTTACAATAGGAAATCATACCCCCTCACCCAATTCCCAGACAAAGAGCAGTTAATGTGAACCCAACATCGCTTTTGCAGATGCAAGATCAAGAACTTGCTCCATTGGGCATTATGACCTCAATATATTTACTAAAGTAAGTAGGAAAAGGAAATATTAAGACCTTACAGAGATTACTGGACACTCATGCTGTTGAAGATACAGTCTCTTTACTGTAGCAAATTAACATATGCCATGATTCATTGCTGAATACTTATTTATCTGGAAAATACTATCTTTCCCGTAGGCAAGTAAGCAATTACTCTAAACAGTTTGCTTTTACCTGATAGAAGAAACAGAATAGCCTCTCTACTTTGGCTCTGGGGTCTCTCTTCTTTTTGGCTCTTGCATCAATGTCTTTATCTACAAGATTGCAGACCATCACATAAAACACCATGTTAATTGAATATACTGTGACATTGTGCTAACAGGCACTTGAGGATAAGAGACGGTAGTTACCACTGATGTCTTGGTGTAAGATACACATGCACTAACGGGGAAGAGAAAGTCTAGACCATCCCCCCAGCAGCTGCTCAACAGCAAAGCTGCTTTCTCTGCTCATTACTACTTACACAGTCATCTATACTGTTTATAGGTATTTTATTTTACTGTGAGAAATAGCCCTGGAAAGGTCATATGCTAGTATGGTGATGACAGTAAAGAAAGGGAAAAACGCCTTAAGAAAATTATAGTTCTTGCCTCCTAAATGGAATTGCTGGATAAAGCAGAAAGTTACACTGGGAAAGTGGGCTGATTTATGAGAGCTGCCATGTTTTCTGTCCACCTGTTCCATTCAGAGACCAGGATTTTAACACATACATGAAATGGGTAAGAGTAAGACAGAAAAGAAGGTGGCTTTGGCTCACTAGAGAATATCCATGTTCTTCTGAAAGCCATTTAGATTAAAAACATTTTACAGTCCCAAATAAACATACTGTTTTGTGATACTAATATGACAAAGAAAGAAAGAAACTGATGAAGTTATTTGAGCAAAGATCCAAAGAGTTACAAACATATCTCTTCAAGTAGGAGATAAAGTTTTACCATAGAATAAAAAAGGGATGAACTGTGATAGCATAGACATGTGCAAAAAATAGCTCTCCAAGAAAAAATACTTTTTAAACAAATACCAACTGAGCTTTTATCACATCAGAATACTTTTCTAGGCTCTGAGAGTAGAGCAGTGAAATGAGTAGTCAAAGCCTGTGCCCCTATGGAGCCTATATGCTAAAGGAAGGATGAAAGCAGTGAGTCCATAAGTAAATTATAGATGGTGGTCCCTCCTCACGTGTAGGATGTACATTCCCAGATCCCTAGTGGATGCCTGAAACTGTGGCTAGTACGAAACCCTACAAAGCTATGTTTTTTTCTATCTATTGTACACATATATATAGTACACATATATATTGTACACATATATATAGCTTAATTTATAAATTAGGCACAGTAAGAAATTAGCAACAGTGACTCATAATAAAGTAGAACAAATACATCAAAACTGTAATAAAAGTTATATGAATGCCGTCTTTCTTATTGTCCAAATCTTACTGTTTTTTTCTCACCCTTCTTCTGATGATTGAGGTGATACACTTTCCATGAGATGAGACGAAGCGCGGTGAGTGATGTAGGCACCATGACACAGCACTAGGCTACTATGGAGCTTATTTGAGCACAGCACTTTGATACCACAGCAGTTGATCTGGTAACCAAGATGGTGGCTAGGCGACTTAGGCAGGTGGCATATACTGCATAAATATACTAGTCAAAGGGACAGTACTATGACAAAGAAAGTAATTTATGAAATTATTTATGAAATTTACTCACTTCCTGAGTGGGACAGAGCAGGGCAGCATGAGATTGCTTTACACTATTAGGAACAATGTACAACTTAAAACTTTGAATTGTTTATTCCTGGAATATTCTACTTAATATTTTCAAACTGCTGTTTTCTGTGGGTAACTGAAACCACAGAAAGTGAAACTGTGGATAAGGGTAAACTACAGTGGTATACAACAGAGGAAGGACACAAGTGCTTGGGAGAGATAAGGGAACACATTATATAGATGTCTGGCAAAAAGCAAGATGGGCAGCAAGAGCAAAGGCCCTAAGCTTGGCTGTTCCACTCAAGGAATAGCAAAGAATAGCACTGTGGCTGGAGGGAGGCAGTGAGGAGGACAGAAGAAGGAGACAAGGCTTGAAAGATGGTGGGAGAACTTCCAAGTGCTTTTACTTTTGCTCCAAGGGAGCTTGAGGACCATTGGAAGATTCTAAGCAGGAGACCACTGAATTTTTCAGCTTTTTAAACAGAATTTCTCTGGGGTGAGAATGATAGTAGAACAGCAAAGGTGAAAGCAGAAAGAATGATGTAGAAACTATGGCAAAGATCCAATAGAAAAGATAGTGGATAGAATGGTGGATTCCACATGTATCTCAAGAATGGAGGCAAAAGGATTTCTGAGTGGACTGTATTTGTGCTGTTGGAGAAGGAACAGAACTGGGGAGTCTCTAAGGTTTCTCACTAGAGCAAATGGGAAACTCAAATTGCTAGTAGTTGAGGTGGACAAGCTTGTGTGAGGAGCGGGGGAAAGGGTCAAGTCAGCAATTGGCTTTTGGACATGTTACAGTTCAGGTGAGTACTACGCATCTAAGTAGAGATAGGCAGTTGGATGTGTGAGTGTAAAGTAGAAGAAAGGTCCAAGCAAGAGATGTAAATGTGGAAGTGATGACTGTACTGATACATGAGCTCACCAAGGTAATGAGAATAAATAGAAGAGAGCCAGCAACTGAGCCCTGAGGCTGCTCTCAAGGTGGAGAGTTTGGGACCAACTGGTCAAGGAGTCCAAGGAAGAGCCACCAATGAAGAAGGTAGAAAGTCGGGAGGGAGCAGTGATCTGGAAGCAAAGTGAAAAGTGATCAGCTGTGCCACACACTTCTGTGAGGTAAGATGGGACTGAGAATTAACAGCTGCTTTGGAAATGTGGAGGGCACTGGTGCTGTGGACAAGAGAAGTTTCCATGGAGTAGTTGACTGACTATTGTTTGGAGTGGATCTAAAAGAAAATACAGAGAGAGGGTTTGGTAACAGTAAGAGACTAACTGCTTTAAGAAATTTAGTGCGAAGATAACAAGAGAAATGGAGTCAAAAGAATGGAGTCAAAAGAGGGCTTTTTCTTAAGCTAGGAGAATAAGAGCCATTTTGTGGTTATGGGGGAATAACCCAGGAAAGGTAGAGAAAGCGGTGATGCAAACAGAATGGGGTGAATTTCCAAGCAATAGCTTTGAGTGGGCAAAAAGGGGAGGTCTTTAGTGTATAGGGGGAGGGACTGGCCATTGGGAAGAGCACAGAGAGTTCATGGGAACAGGAGGGATAGTAGGACTTGTGGGAGAACTGAGGGGGAAAGTCAGGGCCCATCCATAAGTATTTGCCTTTGTAAATTTGAGAGCCACGAGGCTAGATCCATCAGGAGTGCCGGTGGTTACACTGTTGTTGTAGTTGTTCCACC
This sequence comes from Chinchilla lanigera, assembly GCF_000276665.1. NCBI lineage: Eukaryota > Metazoa > Chordata > Mammalia > Rodentia > Chinchillidae > Chinchilla > Chinchilla lanigera. Next base: position 6,555,099 of record NW_004955416.1, on the reverse strand, counting down.
TATTGTGCATTCTGCGTGGCAGCAGTCTAGTGTTAAAACTTACATGCAGATTCTGTCACTAGCACCTAACATTTTAATATCTAGAACTTAAATATAGAATGTGTGCTGAAATAAATTAGAATGATGGCATATTATGACTTCAGGTTTTGAAACAGAGTATTTAAAACACTAATAAATCTTCAAATTCAGGTATTTATTAACTACATTTAGAGATTTTTGTCTCTACTGACTTCATAGTTACATATGGCTGATTTTAATATAGTAAGTTACATAGTATAGTAATTAACTTACAGATTAATAGACTTATGGTCATTTGTAAGTGAAAATTAATTTTAAAAGATTATTCATGAAAAAGTCTCCTGGCTTCATTAATTATTATTTTTTGTAATTAAAAAAGTAAATTAAGTTAGTCAATTGTATTATCATTTTAAAAAGATAGTCCCATGATGGTGAATGTTTTAGAGCTTTTAATGATATAAGCAGCATGTGCCATAGGTTTGCCACCACTGCATAGCCTATTGGGAAAGATTTGGGGCATTAAAAATGGTAATTCTAGAAAAGTTTGGACATTAAAGATTTTAGACATTCAAAACAGCAATTCTAAAAGGAGACTTTTTGTCTAGCAAATGGAAACACGTATCTAAATCTACTTCTCTGCCTTTTCATTTTCACATGGTATTTCCAGGATCACTCTTAAATTTTTATTATCTGATTGGAAGAGACATTGTTTTTACTCAGCATACTTCAAGTTAAAACATTAATTTGAAAATTTGGCTAAAAGAAAACAAAGGGTGTTCATTATTTTGCCTGACTTTCAGACATTTAATTTTGTGTATCATTTAATCAGAAGGTTCAAAGATTTGAAGTTATTTCTCCAGCGAAGATATTTTAGCATATTCACATAGATGATGTTTCTCACAATCATGCTATTGAACATCAGTTGTACTTTTAGATCCTTATAAAATCCCTAATCCAGCCAAAATAAGTGACCCAGCACCTCATCTAGTACAGAGGCCGAAGCTCATTCTAGCCTATCATTGGAAATTGGAAGAGAAGGCATCACTATGACCTGACTAGAAAATGTATGCGTGGAAAATAGGGACCTTACTTTAAGTTTTTATTTACTAAGAAAGAACCTTTTGAGAAGGTCGTTACCCTATAAATGTTTATGAAAAGGGATTGTTTTCTGCCATGTTGTGAGGCTTTCTATGTAAATACACAAGTAGATTTCCATAATTAAATATAACCACAATCAAAACTGAATACTATTTAGTTCTATTTTCATGGCAAACTAAATTAACCCTCTGTGTCAGACTTGAAGTGAATATCACAGTGATAGGCCCATAATTCAGACTCTATTACTTTTGGAATTTTTGTTTATCTGGAACATTCCCGTGGTGAGTTGGCATGAAGTTTGGGTTGTATCTCTGTTAGCATCACCTTTACCCTGAGGAGGTGTGAATCACTGTTTGTAGAGAATGACAGAATGCCTGTCCCTTCATCAATTTGTCTGTTTGTCTACCCTTGCAGGAGTCTAACATCCCCCATATTGGAGAATTCTTAGGAATTAAAGCATTACTGTTTGCTCTGCCCAAATCATGAGCAAAGGTTCATGGTGATGCACGCCTGTAATCCCAGTACTCTTTGAGGCTGAGGCAGGAGGATATCATGTTTGATCCTAGCCTTGACAAATCAGCAATTTAACAAGACCCTGTCTGAAAAAAAAAAAGGCTGTGGCCATAGTCCAATGCAAAAGCCCTGGTTTCAATTTCTTGTACCACAGAAACAAAAATGAAAAACAAAACAAGCAAACCTTACAAAGTTTCATGAATTGATTAAATCATGACTTCCAAAGCCATAAGGGTTCCAAAGCAGGCCTCAGGGAAGAGAAGAGAGGTTGGGGCTAGGCTGTACCCTGTGCTGGGAGCACTCATCAGTAAAGAACAGACTAAGACCACTGGCTTTACAGAGCTCGACACACTACAGAAGCCAGAAGACCATGGTGATATCCTTCACCACAGGTCCATCTCATGCCAGGCATCTGTGCCAGGCATGGGACACAGATGAGGAGGACCTGGCCCCAGCCTTGAAAATGTCTAACAGGACAGGCAGATACAGAGGGTGCTGTAATGGGGGACAAAAAGGGGGTGTCACTCCTGAAGAAGTCCTCTTGTCCACACAGTTGTATCAGGTTCTGAGATGGAAGGGGCCTCCTACTCTCAGGCATAGAACAGGGACCCCACAATGCTATCACAGTGCTGCCCCTGGGAAATCAGCTTAAGCAGCTCTTTAAAGCATATGTGCGAGTACAGTTATGGTCATGAAGAAACCCTGTGTGTGTGTGTGTGTGTGTGTGTGTGTGTGTGTGTGTGTGTGTGTTCTGGCTTCATTTTTTTTAGTTAGCTCTGGGCCTTGGATGAAGATACTTCATTTCCAGCTGTGCATGGTGGCACATGCCTGTAATCCCAGCACTCTGGGAGGCTGAGGCAAAAGAATCACATGTTTGAACCCAGCCCTAGCATTCTGGCAATTTAGTGAGACTCTGTCTCAAAAATTAAAAAAGACCTGGGGATGTAGCTCAGTGCAAAGGCCCTGGTTCAACCCCTAGTATCAGTATCCCCCGCCCCACAGTTTAATTTCTCTGAGACTTAATTTTCTTAGCTTTTCAATGTGGAATATGATTTCTGAATCCACCCCTACCCCTTAGATAGGTGGGAGAGTTAAACAGAATAATGTAAGATGGAGCTCTTGGTCCATGGTAGATAGTCAAGGGCTGTCAAGCCCGCTTCCTACATACCCTAGCCCAGCCTTACAAGGGCTTACCTAGATACTTGCCTAATATAGGACTTGTCATAGGGAGGGAAGTGGAAAGATTCTTCTCTTTTTCATAGTCTTCTGCTTACAAGTGAAGAAAAATATTTAAATATATCATTTGTAAGAGAATGTGCTGATTATCAAGCTATTTAGATCTTTTTGAATTTGTATCTGATTTACTAAATGGTTTCTTTCATTTGATGTCTAGAGAATTTAGTTCCCACCATTTGGATCATAGCATACCTAGGAACTTGTTATTCGCAGTATATTATTCTTATTCTCAGCAGTAGCACAGTTTCACTTGGAGGTTGGCAAATGTAAAAGGACAGTTCAGTGAGCAGCAGTATTAATAGGGAGCCTCATGTTTATGTAATGGCATTGGGCTTTGTGTGCTGTACAGAATGTACAGGGCTAATTAGATGTTTCACATACATGTCTAGACAGGGCAAAGCTCCAGGAGCACTTGCTCAGCCCTGGGAAATGATACAGGTCACTCATTTGTGACTAGAAAAAGCCCTCCTTGATTAACAAATTAAATATGGAGTTATCTGTAACCCAACAGGAAAGTCAGATCTGATGAAATTTGACAGGACTGATCCTCTGTCCAACTGTACTAGGACTAACTCTGCCCGATGTGGCTTGATTTTCGGTGCTAAAAGGGACATCTTTCAAATATCTTTCTGCCATCAGTGATGGGGCCTAGGTTTTAGTCTTAAAATCATTCCTTTGGTTTACGTTATCCTGATTCAAAGCCACTCCTGTAAAATGTATGTCTGTGTCTTAAGAGAGTTATACACGGACTTGATTGCTTAGTCTCAGGGAGAGTAATGAGGAAGTGCATGTTGGGGTGGATGACTGTGGATGTGAGGGCAATAGGAAAGTTTCTGAAGTTTGGAATTGGGCACGTTTTCTTGGAGAGTGTGCTCAGGTAGACAGGGCAGCAGGAGGTCTTGGGATACCTTAGGGAAGGCAGGAGAAGGCGGGGAGGGGCCAGGGGCAGGTGAAAGCGACTTTCTGGTACTGAAGTCTGCCCTGAAGTGTGAAGGTAGAGATCACAGCTTTTTTTCTCCTGTTTGCTCTTTCCCAGCATCTAACCTAATGGCTTCTTCAGCCCTGAGTCTCTCCAAATCCACAAGGATTGTACTCTTGACAATTTATGCATCACAAGGTATTAGTTATGAGATTATCCAGAGAGCTGCACTTGTGGTATCCCAGAGATACCCTCAAAGGTAGGGGCCAGTTGAACTTGGAAAGGGCAAATTTCAGTCTGTCACCTCTTGAGAGAGGTCATCTAGCCACTGCTGCTGCCAGTGTTATGTCCTGGCATTGGCTGAAATCATACCTGTTCTGTACCAGGCTTGGGGCTAGTAGCTTCACACATGCATCTCATGCTCTTTGCAAATTGTTATTTGGTAGTGTTTCTCACAACTAGTTGTTAGGAGTCAGTAGTTGCTAGTGTTTCTGTTGTACTGATTAGAAATCTGAGACTTTAAGAGGTCAAATAATTTACCCAGTATCAAATAGCTGAGGAGAGGGAGATAGCTCAGCGGCATAAGCACCTGCCTGGCAAGCGCAAGGTCCTGAGCTCGATTCTCAGTACCAAAAAATAAATAAATAAACAAAAAATAAAAAAATAAATAAATTTAAAAAAAATAGCTGAGGAGAGAAGGGGCTGGGACCTGGAGAAGTCCAGCCTCCTGTGCTGTTATTAGGGGTATTCCCTTTCCCTCTGAGGGTTGTTGTTGTTTCAAACTAAAAAATAAAAAGGGCTGGCTATGTGGCTGTGCATCAATGCAGAGGTTCTGGGGTTCAATCCCCAATAGCACTAAAAAGAGGAAGAAAGACAAAAAGTGGTAGCATGAAAGCTTAAGGAATACTTACTGGGGTTGTTTTCCCAAATGGAAAACAATATGAGAAAGGGTGCTGGAGACGCATCCAAGGGGAGGAGGGATGTTGCCTCTCTGCATGTCTCCCCTGGCCTCATTTTGATTCCTCCGTGGCTGGTAGGGCTGCTTAGCTTCCTTCAGACCTCAGGCTTTGTCGTACACCCTCCCCGCCATCTCAAAATGAAAGCAGGTCTCCTGTTTTCGCAAGGACATGCCTTGGTGACTGAACAACATGCTGTGGCTCCTCTTACATCTCATGCTTGTCATTTTGTCTATCTTGATGCTCCAACCTAAGCTCTGATTTTTCTTTCTCCCCTGGCTTGAGAACCTGTTTTTCTTCCAGCTCCGCTGCTTCTAGCTGCTCTAAGCAAATGTCCTTCCAAGGCTCCAGAGGATTGTCTCCTTTGATCCTGCCTCCTTGGACAGGGCTCTGCCACTCTGGTTCCACCAATGTCAGTAGGAAATGAGCTTCAGGATCCTTGAACATCACTTTGCTTCCAACGCCTTCATGGTGCTGCCCAGAGCCGTGCCCAGAGCCAGCACTGCCCCGAGAACCTTGTTGACCATTCTGCAGAGGCTGGGTAGAACTACTGGCCCTGTGCTCCCCGGTGCACCCTGTCCAGCTCATGCTGCCAACCTCAGCGCCCTGCCAGGACTTGGAAGCTGTGGCATATTGTGATTGTCCTAGTCTGGGACAGCAGAGCCTGAGGCCAAAGCTTATTTACTACTGTTTAGTTAATGAAAGCAACAACAGAGAAACAGAAATGGGGGAAAGTAAAGTGGGCCACAGAAAGAGGGAGAACAAATATCAAGAGCTGTATTATCCATCTCTGGGTACTGTTTGCTAGCAGTTATAACTGGTTGTTGGATTTCATGAGACATCTTCAGAGAAATGCTGTATGAATAACTGCATTTTAGGACACTCCTTCCAAGGGAATGAACAAAAGGCAGTTATTCACTGGCTCTCCTGTCCCTTTGGCCAATGTCTGCCCCAAGGGGAAGTAATTCTCTTGAACTGGTTACCAGATGCCCAGAAGTGACCAGCCGCCCATCTCACACCTGATTAACATTGTACACCTCTGTGGTAACAGGGAAGCACAGGAGACAAGAGGGTGTGCTGTGCCCGTGGGTTGAATAAGGGGCCATGGCAGTGGCATCAGTAGACATACCTGGGCTCACAGCAGTGGGAGCAGTGCAAGCTGCGCTAGATTTGCTCAGCCTGGTAGCAGGCAAAGGTATAAATCTGGGGGACGGAAAAATGGGATCTGGTCACATTGGAGCTTTAGACTAGCAGTTCAGCTTGGCTCCTGAACTTGTTTGTGCCATGAGGAAACTTCTTGTCCAGGTGAGGAAATACTGTTTCCCTTTCTTGTCCTCAGAGTTGAGCATTGCTCTGAGGGGTCTTTTGTGTGAGTGGGGTACAACTGAGTGTTGTGATTGGATGGAGGACATCCAGATCATGTTATATCTGTAGAATGCATCATCTTATAAGAAAAGGCAAAGCAGCTGTCCTTGAAGCAGCTGATGGATGTGACATTGACCACACATCAAGGGCCCATATCTCTGGAAAGCAGAAGTATTTGTGGTCATAGTCCAATCCTTGTCCAATGTATTGACAGCTGTGTGAGGCCAGGCACTACCTTCTAGGTTGTTCCCCAGCTCTAGTTTTAGCACCAAAAGATGGCTTCCCCAGTGTCCTCCAACCCTGGGTTAGAGCGCGTCCCATTTATCTTCCTTAATGCTTACTGGATATGCTCATCTGACTGGGCTTTAAAAGAGCTCTTGTTCTTTTTTTCCTTCAGTACTGGGGAGTGAACCCAGGGCCTTCTGAGCTACATCTCTACCCCTTTTGTTTTTAAGACAAGAGTCTTGCTAAGTTGGCCTGGGTAAGTTGCCCAGGCTGAGCTCAAACTCACACTTCTCTTCATTTGTGAAGTTTGGATGATGTCAAACAAAGGATTTAAGGGCATAGAGGGGAAGCCCCTGTGAGAACACAGCAATTCTTTAGGTTTCAATTACCCTAAATTCTCCAACTTGACTCATCAGCCAGCTGTCCTGGAAAGGATGAGGTATAATTGGGAGTGCAGCAGAGGTTAAGACAGTTAAACTGCTAGTCAAGTAGACAACTAGTGTACTTGACTTTTGATCCCATTGTGACCTCCCTTGATCCCACTTATCTCTATGTTATAAAATAGACATCATCAGAATGAGAATATGGAAGGGATTGTCCCATGCAAATGATTTCCTTAGCTGGTACTAGCCGATAAGCCAGCAGTCTTGGTTAGTAGTGGGAGTTAGTTGCTCTAATGTGACACACTGGATATGCCTTGCTGGGGTTAATATGGGGAGGAGGACCAGCCCCCCATGAACATAACCACTGTTCAGTCTGGAATTCTTTTCTAGCCTCTTTATGCAAATTTGTACACTTCATTGGGCCAAACATGTTTTTCTGGGAATGTGGGATGGGAGCAACAGATTCTCTCCACTTCAGAGCTGGAGCCCCAGCCTGGTATCAGGAAAGGAAATGATAGACATGTGACAAAACCCCCATTCCGGTGACTTGCTCAGAACAAAGGGGATCTGGTCTAAGTGGATGTGCTATCTCTACTGCTAAAAAACACCAACTGCTGGCAACCCTCAGATGATAATTGTACCACAAAAGAGGCAAGTGGGAACCCCCTTTGCACCAGTCACCCTGCTAGGTATCAAAGTAGGAAGTTGGTCTCGCTCTTCTCTGTTCATATTGATGCTTTTCTGAACATGACATCAAATAAAGCTGGGCCTTGTTTGAATTACTGGAATGGAGATTCCCACATGCTTATATCTCCTCCCATCCATGCCCATCTGACACATGGAGGTCCTGGTTGAAGCCCCTGGCATTGGTCCATCTGGTCCTGTAGGACAGAAACAGAAACATGGATTCCTGATGCCCTGGAGTGAGCTCTGGTGTCTGGACAACAGGAAGAGAACTGTCACAGAATGCTCAGGGGCACAGGAACTCTCACCAGGCAAACCTGTCAGGCAAGTCCTTCCCCACCCAGCTGGCCATGGAAAATAGGTAGCTTGGGAAGGGTGGTGACTGGTTCTGCAGTGTCCCAGTCCCTTTGGCACAGCAGGTGCATAAAAGTTGGCTTCCGACACCATCACAGCATTTATGGCCTTACCTCAGAGCCGCTGCCCTTGATCTACTTCACACTCAGTGCTGTTCCTTCTTCAGATCCTCCCAGCTTGTGATCTGTGGCCTGACTCACTTTCCTGTTTACAGCCTTCCCTCAACCCTTACTGCCAGTTTTACATGGTTTCTCTAGCAAATAACCTTTGCTTTCCTTTGGACTAGAGTTCAGGCTCTCTTCTGACAGACAACCTTTAGTTAAAAATACTGTACATCTTCCCTGACCCCTAGGACCCTTTGTCCCTGCTGTGAGAACAGTATACTTGCCAGACTCACTTTTACATATAAAGAGAAAGATGGGGGAATAGAATAAGTCCATAGAGAGGGAAGGAGCTGAGAAAAAAGGGAGAATAAGCCTGTTCCTTCTGTGAATATCTCCTGGCATTGGTGCAGACATTAAAATGAACACCACTGTCTTGGTTACTTTTCTCTCATTGCTGGGACAAACTACCTGATGCCCAAAATTAAGGAAGGAAAGGTTTATTTTGCTTACAGTTTGTGGAAGTTTCAGTCTGTACTTGGCAGATTATAAGGCAGAGTGGCACATGGCAGAGAGCTACAGCTCAGGGCGGCAGAACACAGCAAAGCAACAAACACACACCAGGGAGGAATGGGGGAGGAATGGCCTCAAGCACCCTTTTCCTCTCCCTTGCATATGCGAACTATCCACCCCAGGGCGGGTGCAGCTCTCACACCCATGTGTGAGAGCTCTAAAAGCCTGCCCCATGGCCGCATGAGGCTTTGGGGGGACACACAGACATAAACCATAACAACCACCAAGATTTGTTTAATCTAAAAAAGCTATCGGAAGTGATATGAGCCTCTTTAGCCTATATGGGCTTGTTGGGAACCTTTGGATTTGATACTACTGCTCTGTAGTCCAACTGAAATTCCTTTATTGTTCTATCCACAAGTGAATACATTCTGACAGGTAGTTTTACTTTTATATCTCAACTGTTCAGGGAACACTCACACTTAATTTGATGAAGTTTGAAGTACTTTCATTGCTAATTCTTTGTGGACTCTAGAATTTTATTAAATGGCAGCCCCTTTCTGAGGGTTCATAGCAATAGTATTAAAAAATATGGTAGATTGTCCAGGATGGGGTGGCTGGTGAGAGGAGTGAGTTTAGCTCCCCGCTCCCTTGCCCCAGGACTGTGCAGCTGGTAAGAGAAATCTGAGATCCATCCCTCCCTCCCTCTGCTGGTAGATTCAGGGCCCAGAGACCTTAGGGAACACCAGAAGCACAGTAGGACCTTGACTGAGGTGCACACAGTGGACAGGTGGAACTAGTGGTATGGAATTATCCTGTGCAACATTAGCAGTATAAGCCATCAGGTGATCTCTAACCTTTCTGTTTTATTCTACTTGTCCTCTTCCTCTCATTTGGCAACTATCTCACTTGATTTTATGATACTTTTATGCAAGTAAACATTGTCACTTTCTGGTTCACTTCAAAACTCCTAGGCCTTTCCTTCCAATCATTCCCTCCTGTGTCCTACAATTACCCAAAACCTGGATGATCATCCTGTGCCCTCCAACCTTGCTTCTACTATATTTAACCTCACTCATCTCTCCATCTTACCCCTTATCCTCTAGGAAAACCTCACCCCCACAAAAGGGTAAAATCACTCCACTAAGTGGAAAATTATTGCATATGAGTTCCTGGTATAAGTTGGATTATATTATATTTCTGTTGACCTTTCTCCTACAGTTATAGATATCAGGCTTATAGTTGCTGTAGTTTGTAAGTAACGAGGCTGTACTTGAGTCTAAACTACTTTAAACAGGATGTCATACATGCTAGAAGCAGTTTCCTCCCCCTGTATGACAACACTGATTGTAAGGGGTCATATTATCACCATAGTCCAATACTAAAGGAATGGGCCCTAAGTCAAACTGATAGTAACTCCTCAGACTTAATATATTGGGAAGGTGGGTTATTGGCATAGACATAAAAACCAAGAATAAACTACATCTAGGAGACATCTGAAGGAACAGACACCTCCTAAAAAAGCCTCAACACAAGTGATAAGGCTCTCTAACATAAGAAGTCTACAAGCATCAATATAGAAAACAAAATAAAATAGAAAATGACAAGATTAAGAAGCAAAATGCAATCCCAAATGCCCAGCCCTCACAGGACAAGTCCAGAGCACAAACAGATAGCAGAAATCAGAAGTCAGCCACTGGAACTCACTGAAATGATGGCAGCAGAAGTAAAAAAACAAATGAAAGAGGCCATTGAAAAAATAATTTCTAAGGTACAAAAAAGAAATGAAAATAAAAAAAAAGACATTAAAGGAGATGCAGATAAACTAATAAAGGAGCTCAGGAAAACAGTGGAAACCATGAATGCCAAACAAACAAGAAATGGAATCAATGAAAGAGATTCAAACAGAAATGCAGGAGATTAGAAACTCTATTGAAAGTACATGCAGCATATTGAATGAAGGTGAGGATAGAATATCAGATCTAGAAGATAAGAATGTGACTAGTATTAAAAAATACTAGGAACCAGGAAAAGAAAGATATCTTTAAAATGGCAAGAGATCATGAAAAATCAGTCCAATGGCTACAGTATGAAGCAAAGAGGAACAACATAAAATTGATTGGAATCAGTGATGGAGCTAGAGACAGCACAAAAGCCATTAAAAACCTCCTCACAGAAATAATGGCAGAAAACTTCCCAAACCTGGATAAAGAATTTGACATACAAATAAATGAAGCATATAGAACTCCAAATAGCCATAACCAAAATAAATCTACACCAAGGTATATAGTAGGATTCCAGAAATTCAGCACACACAAAAAAATATTAAAAGCAGCTAGAGAAAAGAAACATATCATCTATAAAGGAAAGCCCATAAGAATCACTGAAGACTTCCCAACACAAACCCTCTCAAGGAGAGCTTGGAGTGAGGTATTTCAAGCTATAAAGGAAACAATGTTCAACCCAGATTGATGCACCCTGAAAAACTATTTTTCAAATTAATGGAGAAATAAGACACTTCCATGACAAAGAACAACAGAAGAAATGTCTGACCATCAAACCACCTCTCAGAATGTGCTGAAGAACATATTAGAAAGAGATAATGAAGACCACAAACACATGAACACCAATAGAAAGAAACCACCAGGCAGGGCAAGCAATTAAACAGAGGAGAAAGACAGAGAACAAACAACAGGGAAACAACATGAAAAAGAAAAGCCAATACATATCAGTTATAACTATCAGTGTAAATGGTCTCAAGTCACCAGTCAAAATAAACAGACTGGCAGAAGAGAACAAAAAGCAAGACCCAACAAAATGCTGCATTCAAGAAACACATTTAACCCAAAAAGAAATTCATAAACTGAAAGTCACATGATGGAAAACAATTCTCCATGCCACAGGAACCCAGAACAAAGCAGGGATAGCTATTCTATTTGCAGACAATGTAAACTTTAAGCCAAAACTGATCAAAAGAGATAAAGAAGGTCACTACATACTTGTTAAGGAAAAACTCCATGAAGAAGAGAATAACAATCATAAGTACTTGAATGAAGGTGAGGATAGAATATACTTCATTCATAAGGGAAAACTCCAAGAAGAAGAGAATAACAATCATAAATACTTGAATGAAGGTGAGGATAGAATGTACTTCATTCATAAGTACATAAATACTGCACCAAATAAAGGTTCACTCAACTATATAAAACATGTAGGAACAGACATGAAAAACCAGATAAGCACTAACACAATTGTAGTGGGGGACCTTAATACCAACTCACAAATAGATCGACTAGACAAAACAACAACAACAACAAAGTAATATTAGAATTAAACCAAGAATGTGAACAAATGGACTTGGTAGATGTCTAAAGAGTGTTCCACCCAAAAACATTAGAATACATTAGAACAAGTGGACTTGGTAGATGTCTAAAGAGTATTTCACCCCAAAACATTAGAATAGAAAACATGTAAGCTGCACATGGGATGTTCTCCAAAATAGACCATATATTAGCTTACAAAACATGTTTAAGTAAATGTAGAGGAATTGAAAGCATCCCATGCATACCATCTGACCATAGTGCAACGAAACTGGAAATTGATTACAAAAGAAATTACAAAAATGATACAGTAATCCCTCACGTATCATGGGAATTACATTCCAGAGACCCCCATGATAGGTAAAAATCTGCGAAGTAGTGGCATTATATTTATTTTATTATTTATATATTATGTCTTTATAAACCCTTCCCACACTCCTATAAACATTTCCCACTCTTACTAACTTTCCCCACACTTTTAGAAGCAATTCATATGCTCTTAAACACATTCTACACTCTTAAACCTATGTAATTTTAACAACATGTAAAATACTGTAATTGAAGTGAAGTGGACAAGGAGAGATGCTGAACATAAGGGCACAGTGTTGGAGAACAAACGTGGGAAAGCAAACAGGCCAATGCTGTGGTCACTGAGGCAATCAGCACTCAGGATACAGAACACAGCACTGTGGTTGGTTGTCTTCCATTCCATCAGCCAATAGTGTGCCGTGTACAATCTCATGTTTGCAAACTTGCACAAGCAGTAGTGGCATACTGCATTTCCATTGTGTACAGTACATACTCAATCTGCTGATGAAATACATACTGTATTTTGATTTAATATTCTTTTAATATGTTTAAATTAACATTTTAAATATTTTGATACTGTTTTAAATTTTTAAGGCAAAAATAATTAAAATCATAAATATTACATAAATGCGTATGTACCACAAAATCCCATGATATAGTGAAAACTCCACAGTAGAGAATTAGATATATTTAAAAAAAACTTGTGATACAGTGAAGCCAAAATAAATAAACCATGATATACTGAATTACAACTGTAAACACATGGAAATTAAACAATAGCCTTCTGAACAATAATGGGTCACAGGAAATTAAAGATGAAATTAAACAGTATATACAATTAAATGATAATGCTGATACAACATACTGAAATTTATGGGCTACAATGAAGCAATCCTACAAGGGAAATTTATAATGATGAATTGACAAATCAGGAAAGCAGATCAAGCTCAAATAAACAATCTAATGTTGAATCTCAAACTTCTAGAAAAAGAACAAATCAAACCCAAAGCTTATATGAGGGAGGAAATGATAAAGATAAGAGCAGAAATTAATGAAATAGAGACTAAGAAAACAATACAAAGAATCCATGAATCAAAGATGTTCTTTGAAAGAATGAATAAAATTGATAAGCTGTTAGCTAACTTGATCAAAAAGAGGAAAGAAAAAACACAAATTCAAGCAATTAAGAGTTAAAGGAGAGAAATCACAATGGATCCTACAGAAATCCATGAGATCATCAATACCTACTATGAGAACCTATATTCTAATAAGATGGAAAACACAGAAGAAATGGCCAGATTCCTAGACACAATTGAACTGCCCAAACTAAACCAAGAAGATACAAAAATTCTAAATAACCAGATATCAGCCAATGAAATTGAAAATGTAATGAAAAATTTATCAACAAAGAAAAGCCCAGGCCCTGATGGATTCACTGTTGAATTCTACAAGAAATTCAGAGAAGAACTCATGCCATTAATGCTGAAACTCTTTAAAGAAATTGAAAGCAAAGCAGTACTTCCAAAGTCATTCCTGGAAATGAGTATTACCCTAATTTTAAACCCAGAGACGAACGCGACAAAAAGAGATAACTACAGACCAATCTCCCTAATGAACATAGATTCAAAAATCCTTAATTAAGATTCTGGCAAACAGAATGCGGCAAATCAAGAAGATTACACATCATGACCAAGTGGAATTCATCCCAGTAATACAGAGATGTCTCAACACATGAAAATCAATAAATGTAATACACCATATTGACAGAACCAAGGACAAAAATCATATAACCTTCTCAATAGATGCAGGAAAAGCATTTGATAAAGTCCAATACCCATTCATGATAAAACCCTACAGAAAATTGGAATAGATGCTTTATCCCAATTTTATAAAAGCCATCTATGTCAAACCAACAGCTAACATCATATTAAATGTTCAAAAACCAAGAGCTTTAACTGTAAAACTGGGAACAAGAGAAGGCTGTCCATTATCACCACTCCTATTCAATTTAATTCTGGAAATAGCCAGAGCAATTAAACAAGAGAAAAAAGTAAAAGGAATAAATATAGGAAAGGAAGAAGTTAAATTATCATTATTAGCAGATGACGTGATATTCTACATAGAAGACCACAAAAACACGCCAGAAAACTTGTAGATTTAATATCCAAATTCAGTAGTGCAGTGGGATACAAAGTCAACACTCAAAAAACAGTAGCCTTCCTGGACACAAGCAACAAAGCCACAGAGAGAGAGAAATTAGTGAAAGCACACCCTTCACAATAGCATCTAAAAAAATGAAATACTTAGGAATCAATCTAACAAAGGAAGTAAAAGATCTGTACAGTGAAAATTATAGTACTGTAAAAAAGGAGATCAAAGGGGATATCAGAAAATGGAAAGATATTCCTTGTTCATGGATAGGAAGAACCAGCATAGTGATAATGGCCATACTTCTAAAACTGCTATATAGATTTAATGCAATCCCAATCAAAATATCATTAGCATACCTCACAGAAGTAGGGGAAACTCTCCTAAAATTCATTTGGAACCAGAAGAGACCTAGAATAGCAAAAGCAATACTGGCCAACAAAGGCAAGTCAGGGGGCATCACAATCCCAGACCTAAAATTACACTACAGAGTTACTGTGATAAAATCAGTATGGTATTGGCTAAAAAACAGAGCTGAGAATCAGTGGAACAGATTAGAAGATGCAGACATAGCTGCAAACACACTCAGCCACCTTATTTTTGACAAAGGGACCAAATATGTTCACTGGAAGTAAGATAGCATCTTTAATAAATGGTGCTGGAAAAACTGGCTTTCCACATACCAAAGACTAAAACTAGACCCATGTGTATCGCCATGCATTAAACTAAAGTAAAAATGGATCAAAGATCTAAATATTAAAATAGAAACACTAAATTTACTGGAAGAGAATATAGGTAGAAATTTTGAAGATAAAGTTGTAGGCAGAGATTTTATGAACAAGGGAAATATTACAAAGAATCAACACTTGGGATCTTACCTTATTTAAAAGCTTCACACCAAAAGAAATCACCAAGAGAGTGAAAAGACAATCCACAGAGCAGGAAAAAATTTTAGCCAACAGTGCTCAGACAAAAGACTTATGTCTAGAACATATAAAGAACTGAAGAAAATCAGACTCCCCCACCCAATTTCAGAGACCCAATCCAAAAATGGGCATCTGAGGTGAATACACATTTCTCAGATGAAGAAATACAAATGCCAAATAAATATATGAAAAAATGTTCAACATCATTGGTCATTCAGAAGGTGCACATTAAAACAACACTGAGATTCCATCTCACCCTAGAAAGAATGGCTATCATCAAAAAATTAACTGATAACAAGTGCTGGCTGGGCTGTGGGGAAAAAGCAACCTTTCTCCTCTATTGATAGAAGTGTAGACTGTTGCAACCACTGAGGAAATCAGTGTGGACATTCCTTAAAAAAACTAGGATTAGAGGTCCCATTTGATCCATGTATGACCCTTCTGGGTATCTTCTCAGAAGAATTAAAAGACATCCTACCATAGTAAAATATGTGCACCCATGTTTATAGCAGCACAATTTGTAATAGCTAAATCTTGGAAACAAGCCACATGCCCATCAACTGAGGAATGAATAAAAAAGAGATGGTTTTTAATATAATGGAGTACTACTCAGCCATAAGCATAAACTGGAGACTTTTAGAGGTGAATGGATGCAACTCAAAACCATACTGTTAAGTGAAATAAATCAGACCCATATGTCTAAACATTGTATTGTCTCACTAGTGTGAGAAACTGAATGAGTAAATAAGATCCAAAATATACAATATATGTTGTGCATTGGCAAGAAACTGTTCAAAAGAAAAGAGAAACTGTGATAGGATAAAGGGGAAAGAAAGAAAGAGAAAAAATATGTGTATACACAAGATATTTAAATGCTTATACAGCTATTTTCTCTTAGTTCATTGAAAAGGAAGTTTTGAGCTGATATTGTTTGGATGAGATATCATGCCTATATTTTGTACTCCGAATCACTACTATGAAGACAACAATATGCAATGTATTAATTATTTTAACTCTCCTAATAACCTGTTTTGAAACTCTGTTTTATTGTTATTTTTTTCTCTTTAAAATAAAAAAATAAAAATATGGTAGTTTTTTTGAGTGGTCTTTGCCCTACTTGTGCCTTATTCTTTAGGGAACTGTCTCTACCCACAGCCCTGCCAGAAGCATAGACTTGTTCATGCCGTGTGATCTTCACTACAGATGATTGGACCCATGGCACACATTTGAGCCTGATACAGTAGGTCCATAAACAATGTCACTGGCCAATGTAGTCATCTTGTTGAATATTTGAGCTCAAGTATCTGTTAGTCATTGGTGGGTGCTGGGCTCCTCAGGTTCATGCTATGTAGGTAGGCTTAGGTTGTTAGAGCACAGAAACAATTAATAAGCAGAGAAAGCTGATTTGCAGAGAGGAGGAGGATATACCTACATCAGGCATGCAGTGAGTTAAGGAGTCACAGAGATCCAGAAAGAGTGATAGAGAACATGTCTTTAGCTCTTGGTGGCTTTCCAGTTTCAGATTCCAAAAACTCTTTGATATTTTATTTCCTGTTTGTGGATGTCCATTGAATGACCTCTTGGATCCTATAAATGCCCTCACCCTTACCAGCTCTTTTTTTTTCTTTTTGAGATAAGGGTTTCTGTTCCTTATAGCTGAAAAGCCCTGACTAAAATAAACTGCAAGCTAGGTGTGGCCAGCAATAGCTGCCACAGAGAGCTATAAACTTGTACCTTGGTAATATTAAGCAAAGGGTGGAATGTTTTCTAGTTGCTTATTTTGAAGTAGAGCTAAGTGTCACTGAGAACTGCTTACATCTGTGCAGTCACTATTAACCATTTAGATGTTCTGGCTTTCCACTCATTTCTGCTTGTGATAACGGTATTGGCTTTATAGGATGAGTCATAAAAGCTCTGTTTGGGGAAAAAATACCCGATTAAAGACCAAGATTGGTCTTTAACATTAAAGACCAAGATTGCCTCTACTGGTTTATAGTGGTGAACTTTTTTCTTATTCATGCTAGAGATATGATTTTGATTGCCTTGCCAACAAACTCACTGCACTGGAGGTATCTATGTCTGGGGAGATTCCAGATAGATGGCATAGGAAGGGAGGCTGGGATGAGAATGAGGTTAACAACAGTCTGTGTTCTCTCTCCAGCAATTACAAGTTCATCTCCTCATCAGTCTTAGCTCCTACACCACGCTGGCATTCATCTGGGTGGAGAAGTGTAAGTGGGCACTCTGGGAATGGAGCTGTGGCTGTCCTGTGTGTGTGTGTGTGTGTGTGTGTGTGTGTGTGTGTGTGTGTGTGCGTTTTGATGAGCTGAAGGAGGACACTGTAATTTGCCTGTGACACAGTGCTGGTCTAGGTCAAAAAGTCTGAAATACTCTACAGGGTTTTGTTTATATATTTTCCTTCTTTTTGTTTAGTTTTCAGTTTTTGCTTTTTATTAGTGCTTGTTCACAGTACATAATGATTGCATTCCTCCTGCAGAGTTGGCACACGTACACAACACATTTCAATTATCTTCTCATCCCCACCCCAGCCTCCATCTCTCAATCTCCCTTCATTTGCAAAATGTCTACTTCCCTGTTTCCTATTACATATCTTTTGTTTTTCTCTTTATTTATACTTTGGGTTTCTCATGTAAGAGAAACCATGTAACATTTAAGCTCGTGAGTCTGATTTATTTCGCTTAACATTTTGGTCTCAAAGTGCATCCATCGTCCCCTAGATGACTCAGGCCTATTCTTCTTTATGGCAGAGTAGTACTCTATGGTGTGTAAACACCACTTTTCTTTTTCCATTTATCTGCTGAAGGGCATACAGGCTGCTTCCAAGATTTAGCGACTATGGTTTGTGCTGCTATAAACAGGGGTGTGCATGTATCAGTGTAACATGTCTAAAGGGGAATAGCTAGTCAAATGGAATTTCTAGTTTTATTTTTTGAGGAATTTCCATGCTGATTTCCATAGTGGTTGTACTGGTTTTCATTCCCAACACCAGTGTACAAGGGTTCCATTTCCCCCCAACAGCCTCACCAGTATTTGTTATTATTTGATTTCTTAATGATGGCCATTCTTTCTGAGTAAAATGGAATCTCAGTGTTGTTTTAATTTACATTTTCAGCTGTGCAAAGAACTCTTGGAGAAGGTGGAGAGAGAACTGGTTTACGATGAGAGGCAGCATAGCCTAGTCATAGGTGTACAGGCTCTAGACTCAGACTATCTTTGCTGAAATCCCAAGCCCACTACTTAGTATCTCTATGACCTTGGACAGGCTGCTTAAGTTCTCGCTGCCTCAATTTCTTCATTTATAACATGGGAATAATAATAGTGCCTACCTTGTGGGTTTGTTGTGAAGAGTAAAGGAATCAATACAAGTAATATGCATAGAGTAATGTCTGGTTTAGAGTAGGTACTTAAGAAATGCTAGTTATTATTACTTCCTAAGACATCAGCCAGTGTGCCTCCAAGACAGCAAGCATGGGAACTCACATCACAAGTGCACTATATTTTTCTCCCGAGGAAAAAATGCAAAGCGTGTTTTCCTTGACTTATGGAGTGCATGTGTATTGGCTAAAACAAGAAAGAAGAGTCATAAAAGGCTACTAAAATGGAGATGGGAAGAGAGAGAAAGAAAGATTGGGCTGAATTTTATAAAGGGAAGGAATAGTAAGAATAATAACTTATTTATGAAATATAGGGAAACTAGAACTGGCATGAAAGGTGAATACTTTGAGATGAATACTTAAGCAGATGGTCACTTGACTGTGCTCCCAAAGTGAGTGGCTCAGTCCCTGAGCTCCTTAGCTCAGGAGTATGGAGAGCAACTGGATGAAAGTTACAGTTAGAGTCCAGAGTGGTTAGGGATATTTCTGATAGAGCCCTAAAGTTAGTCCAACCGAGTCTTGTAAGTAACTCATATTGTTGTAGTACTTTATAAAACGTTAAAGACAGCCTGAACTTAATAGGATTCTCATAATAATCATTTACTGAGCTTCTACTTTGGGCAAAGCTCTCCTGGGAATTAAAAGAGAGAAAGATGGGTTGTGTTGAAATTTCTGCTTTGTATTGCCACCCAGAAATACTAATCAAGTTATTTAAATTGAAGACTTAATATATTTGATTAACTTTTACTTACAATACTTTGAGTTCACCACTGATAATGTGAAGAATCTAAGGAAATGGAAGTTCTCTTTTTTCTTATTGTTTTGTTCTTATAATTCTACTCTTATGTCAATAGAAAATTACATCCTTTTATTTCTTTTTCTCTTTTGGCGTCCTAGAGATTGAGCCCAGGGCTCTGCCAATGCTAAGTATAGACTGTACCGGTGAACCATACCTCCAGCCTCTTATTTTTAGACTAGTTATTTTTAAAATACAGTTTTAGAGTGACAAGTTAGTTTATTCATTCTCTTCAGCCCTGGGTTCTAGTCTTCTGTATTTTCTTTCTTATTAAGCTGTTTCCTCCATGATCAGGATAATTGTAGTTCAGTTGTTTCTGTATACAGACAGGCTGAAATGTGTTATGTTTTATCTCAGATTTCCTAGAACGAGATTTACTATGAAGTCAGTGTAGTTGCAGGCAGGGTCCATCACTGATATGTTTGGATGGGGAGAGGAAGTGAGTTTGCAATGTCAAACACTTCTGTAAACACTTTTGGTCAGTAACCTAAAGGCATAATGTAAGAGATTGTCTTAACTGTCATTGACTCCAGTAATTTGTTGTAAACTTCTGACTTTATATTTTTAATTTTGTATTTTATTTTAAAGAAGTATTCTCCTTCAAGATTATATATGTTTCTGGTCCTAGATTATATTTATATTTCTGAGCCCACGAAGCCTAGTTCTGCTTCTGATATCCAATGATGTAATCAGTTGGGAATTTCATTTAACTATTTAAAATTTTTATTTTAAAATTAATCTTATTAGTTTTTAAAATATATTTAAATTTTGTTTCAAATGAATTTAAATTTTTATTATAGTAATAAAATAAAAGGTTGTGTTAAAATGTTTTAAACAAATAGTAGCTGCTTGACTCAGATTTTTCTCTCTTGATTTGCTCTTCTATATCCTTCAGGTGTAGCCCTTTTAATTCCTTCAGATGTTTCCCCTAATGTTTACCTTTGTATTATTTTTTTAATAACTGACTTTCTTAATTGATTAGTTTCAGATATTATATATTGGGTTCCTGAATTAATAGCCAAGGATTTAACTTTGTTACTCCAAACACCCCTTTTCTGTCCTCTCATTTCCCCAAAAGAGTTAAATCACAATTTTTGTTACCTCAAGCTTTAGTGTTATTACTATGATGATTGTGTAAGAATAGCAAAAGCAAGTTTTCTTTGTCATCCCTTCTTATAGAGTTTGTCCAGGAGTTAGCAGTTATTTTATTTTTCTTTTGGTTAGTTTTTTGTATATATGTCTGAATGAACTGCTTTTCCTTTCTTTTTATATGACTTTTTGTTTTCCCCAGAGTTTATAATTGCTTTGTTTTTTTCCTTTGCTTCATTTTCTATATATCTAGCTAAATACATCATCAGAACTACCAACTATCGATCCTATCAATGTTATTTATGGATGTGGTCCAGCATATCTCCCAAGTCTTTCCTTCTTTTTTGTTCTCCTAGAAGCTTTTCTTTCATAATCACTTATTCTCCTGCTCCTATATGGACTGACTTTTTACCTAGTGCCTGAAATATCATGCTAAGCTTTTAGTGAAGATATTTGGTGAGAATGACTTCCAATGGGTTCTTTCTAAATCTTAGGGAATTTTCCACACTTTATACAAGGTATGATTGAAAATAGAGTGTTTAAATTAAAATTTATTACAGTAAAATACACATTGCCATTAATTCCCCTCAAAGTACTCCCCCTCACTTAGAACACATTTATCCCATTGTTCTTGTCACTTTCTGAAGTAGTTGTGGAAGTCCTCTTTACTGAGTGTTTAATTGTACTGTTGTGATTGACTTGCTGTCCTGAATTAATTCCACATATGTACCTTCCATGATCATTTTGATTTTGGGGCAGAGCCAGAAGTTGCATGTTGCCAGATCCACTGCATAAAGTGGATGAGGACACACTGTAATGCTTTTATGTACCTGTTTTTACATTGGATGGCACTTGGCAGCAGCATTCTCTGTATTTTTTATCACATCTTGTAAAGACATGCATGAAAGAGAACTTCCAGAACTGCTTCAGAAAGTGGCAATTGTGATGGGATGAGTGTGTTCAAAGCAAGGGAGAGTATTTTGTTTTTTGGGGGGGATTAATGGTAATGTGTCTTTTACTGTAATAAAAGGTTTAAAATTTAACCATTCACCATATATTTTAAAGACTCACAGTTTTATATAAACAAATTCTGAAAATATATTTTAAGTGCCTGATACAGTACATGGCCTGCCTTCATTTTCTAGTTGACTATGCCAAGTTTACATAATAAAGTGAAGGAAATAATCCTAAAGATGGATAAAGTACCACATCTGGATATACCCTGAAGTGTTTAGTGATTAAAGGTCGGGCTTCTGATGTATATTTCAACTCCTATTTCTCAACAAGTTTATTAACCTTAGAGTAAATTACTTGAATTATGAATCCAGGTAATTAGTAAGAATAAATTCCCAATTTCTTATTATTCTCAGAATCACAGTGGTACTATCTGTGAGTTTTAACATAGAGAAGTTAAATATAATTTAAACATACATTATATATTTTCAAAGCATACAAAACTTGTTTTGTATACTTTTTATTATTTGTACACTAAAGCATTCCTTAACAAGAAGTTAACTACTACTTCTATCAATGGCTTTTTCCCCTTAGTGCTTTGAATATACAGAGCATTTAGTTATTTTTTACTGTGCACTTCCAAAGCAGGCCAATGGCATTATTTTACTTTGCTAAGGTAGAAATTAAGACCATTAAAATTAATAACTAAGCTGTCTTAAGAGAGACTTCTTACTCCTCTTTAAGGGAGGATTAGTGTTTTCCTAGATAACTCACCATGTAAATCCAGAAAGACGCTGATTCATTGGAGGAGACATATTTTTCTAATGCATTTCCATATATTTTGACACTGTGCTTTTTTGTTGAAAGTCAAATGACTTATTCATTTCAATTCTTATAAAACATAGACCATTATTTTCACTTGATTTATTTTCACTTATTTCCTAAGAACATTGTCAAAGAAAAATGTGTTTTTAAACGCTTAAGGCCTTGGCTGGAACACCCGGGGCCCCATAACCCTTACAAGCAGAGATTAAATACTGTATGTCTGATCTGGTCCTTCATTCACAATGCACTCCTCTTGGAATGCCCCTGGCCTCTGCCTGGACCTGTAGCTTTGAAGCCATTGCACATGTCAGGATGTGCTGCTCCTTCGCCCTTCCTGTTCTGTCCTCAGGAGTGTTGTCTGCTTCAAGCTGTGGACAAACATAGGAGTGGCAAATGCTTTGGGTCAGGTGTGGTCTGCCCTGATTGTCTGAGATCCCTGCCCCAGGCCCCAGACTTGAGTGGTGGCGGGTCACTTTGAGGAAAGGGTGGAGACAGAGATATACTTACTAGAGATAATGGCAGGATTCCTGGCTATTTATCAGAGGCAATTGCCTCTGCTTTCCTGTTTGATGAGCCAGGACTTTTACAATTGAAAGTATATTTTCTCATCTGTCCACTTAAACTCAAGTGTAGACAGGGTGTTAGTGGGTTATTTGGTACAGTAACTTATTTTCATCAGTGTTGTAGGATTTCTAGCCCAACTGCAGGTTATAGTGTACCTGATTGATTTGAAACTTATTCTTTAGGACTGCTAATCCATTTTCCCTGCACTTTTGGATACTTTAAAATGAATTATTTTCCTACTTACATGTATTCATTTTCTTTTTTTTTTTTCCTGTACCGGGAATCCAACTCACGACCTTGTACTTGCCAGACAGGCACTGTGCCACTGAGCTAAATCCCCAGCCCCCTACTTACATGTATTATATAGAGGGGATTCCTGGCACTGGCATTTACTTTCTAACTACTGGAAGCTTACCAAAATTAAATACATTTACTTAATCAATTGACTATGAAGACTTACTTTTTTTCCTCAGTTAGATTCCACATCACGTCTCTCTGATGAACAGTTAAAGTGTCTTCTGGATAAGTACACATTCGAACAGAAATCCATCGCTGGATGGATTTCCAAAAAAGAAAATGAAGGCATTGAGGATAAGACACCTGACTTCCCCCAACTTTCCGGATCTGTCCTGTCAGAGTTACTAAATGGATCAGAAGCAAAAGTCCAGAATACAGAGGTGGAAGATGGAAACATGCATGAGAATGCAGAATGTGAAGGTTCTGTGGGTTATTACCTCACTAAAGCCTTGGCTGGGCATTTTATGTCAGAAGCTTTTGTCATCGAAGCAGAGAAAATGAAGTGCCACCAGTTTTCCAAAAACGAGGTTTTTAGTGAAACAGAAGACTATTTTATGTCAAAGACTGTTGGCATCGGGAGATTGCAGAGGCCCTCTTTCTTGGATGATCCACTGTATGGTATCAGTATGAGCCTTTCATTGGAAGACCAGCACCTGAAACTCAGTCCTCCCAAGGAACCAACACCAGGTGAGGCTTGGAGAATATATATTTTGGGGAATAATTCAGCGTGGCAACTCAGTACAAAGATATGATTTGACGTAGAGCAGGGGATAAAGATATATTTGCAAGACACAGTTGAGAGCAGTAAGTGCTTGGACATAAGAACATATTTATCAATGTTCTTATGAGAGCAAGGTTCAGATTAGTGCTCTTATGAAATGCATTATTCTTGAAGATAATTCTGTCATCTGGAAAACAATGTTGATTTCAGAGAAAGTAGTTTGAATGGGAACAAATAATTGGAGCAGATTTGCTTCATGCTTTGAATTTTCAGCTTTAGTGGTGAAAATTTGTCTCTAGGAATGAATTTGCAAATTGCCATTATCGTCATGGTTTTATCAGTTTCTGCATGCAAAACTTCCTGTCCAGCCCACTCCTGTATCCTCAGGTATTTTTTCATGATCCAATGTAGCTTCTTACAATGGTACAACTGTCCAAGATTCAAATAAGATAGGCAGTTTTTGACATAACAAAATATATAATTATTTATCTATGTTAGAAGTCTATTTCAAAATTCATGAGTCTATTTAAAAAACCTCAACTTTTACTTCTAATGTATATTACTTTAGAATATATTGCCTTTTAAATCTACAAATCTAGTTTTTCATCTGTTTCCTTTTAAGTCTATAAAGTATTAATTTCAAACTCTTCAGTCCCATATTTTAGACTTTCAATTTCTGTTTCCTCAATCCTGTAGCCTCAAAATTTGAATCTTTATTGAATTAGCCCTCTCCCTTGCTTTCCACTTCTAACTTTTGGGTACTGTTTGGTGTACTCCTACAGCATCACTCATACCTGTTCCTTGTCTCTTCCTGTGACATTTGGACCAGTGTGATAATCCTGTGGAAGCTGCCTTGCTTCTTGTCTTTTCCCTCCCTCTGCCACTAAGCTGATTGCTCAGGGTACAGCTTTCATAACCACACTTCCCATCTCCAAAACGTGTGACTCTCCATTGCCTATGGAATGAAATCTGAATGCTTTCTACTTGCTCTTGAAGGCCTGTAGAGTCTATTCAGAAGTTCTCTTCTTAGTCTCTGATTAGTCACCTAAATGTTACTCAGGAAATTACTAATTTTGTCCCTGGATTTCCAGAGCTTTCCCATGCTTCTGGTGTACAGGCCCCTTTCTTCACAGGAATGTTTAGGTGCTCCTTTAACGTTATTAAATTCCAATTCCACTCTCACTGAAGGTGACTTTTCTGGCCCACTCTCCTAACACTTTTATTTCTGCTCTCAGTGTTCAAGCACACTGGTTCTCTGTTGTATCATTTTACACATTCTGCCTTGATATATTCACATACACATCTACCTTCTCTTCCTTTGAATCGTGTAACTAAAAGAACAGATTACTGTGAATATGGTGCAGGGAACATGGGAGTGCAGATGTCTTTTCGACATACTGACTTCAATTTCTTTGGATATATGACCAGAAGTGAGGTTGATGGATCATATGGTGGTCTTGGTTTTAGTTTTTTGAGGAACATCCAACAGTTTTTTACATGGATATATAATTTACATTCCCACCAACAGTATGCAAGGGTTCTCTTTACTCCACATCCTCACCAACACTTTCATCTTTCAAATAACAGCCATTCTAACCAATGTGAAGTGACATCCCATTGGGGTTTTAAGTTGAATTTTCCTAATGATTAGTGATGCTGAGCATTTTTTCATGAGCTCCTTGACCATTTGTATATCTTTTTTTTTTTTTTTTTTGAGAAATATCTGCCCATTTCTGAAAATTAGATTTTTTTTTCTATTAGGTTGTTTGGGTTTCATCTGCATTTTGGACATTAACCCCTTATCAGATGTATGGTTTTCAAACATTTTCTCCCATTCTGTGGGTTGCCTCTTTGTTTTGTTCTTTACTTCCTTTGCTGTGCAGAGCTTTTTAGTTTGATATAACCTCGTTTGTCCATTTCTTTTTTTGTTGCCTGTGCTTTGGAGGTCATATCCAAAATATTGTCCTCCAGACCAATGTCATATAGTATTTCTCTTATATTTTATTTTGCTAGTTTTATAGTTTCAGGTATTATATTTAAAGCTTTTTTTGAGTTGATTTTCATATGTAGTAAAAGGATCAAATTTCATTTTCTACTTGTATATATGTAGTTTTTCTGGTGCCACTTATTGAAAGGACTGATTTTTCTCCTGTCGTGTATTCTTAGAACTTTTGTCAAAAATCAGTTGATCAGAAATGTATGGATTTGTTTCTGGGTTTTCTAACCTTTCTATTAATTGATGTGCCTGTTTTATGCTAGTACCATGTTGTTCTGATTGCCAGTGTTTTATAAAATATTTTGAAATTAGAAAATTTGGTGTTTCCAGCTTTGTTCTTTTTGCTCAGGAGTGTTTTGGCTTTTCAGAGTCTTTTACAGTTCTAGAGGAACTTAAGATTGTTGTGAAAAGACATTGGAAGTTTGCTAGAGATGGCACTGAAGCTGTAGATCACTTGGGGTTGTACAAATATTTAACAGTATTAATTCTCTAATCCATGAGTATGGAATTACCTTTTTATTTATTGATCTCTCCAATTTTGTTTTTTGTTTTTTTGAGACAAAGTTCAGGCTGGCTTTGAGTTCACTTTGTAGCCCAGGCTGGCCTTGAGCTCCCAATGATCTTCCTGCCTCAGCCTCCTGAGTGCTGGGATTACAGATGTATGCCAACATACCTGGTCTCTTCAATTTCTTTCATCAGTCTTTTTGAGTTTTTGATACACAGTTCTGTCATTTTACTTGTTAAATTTACTCCTAAATATTATTTTTCATGCTGTTGTAAATGAGACTGTTTTCTTAGTGGATATGTTCATTATATATGTAGAAGTGTTACTGATTTTTGTGTTAACTTTATATGCTGTAGGTTTACTGAATTTATTATTAGTCCTAACAGTTTTTTAAAAATTGTTTTTATTTGAAAGAGAAAAGAACAAAAATAAAATAACAAAAACAAAGACAAAAACAAAACAACACAAAAACTATAAAAACAATTCAGAATTTCAAAACAAGATGATAGGAAATCAACAATGGTTGTTGTATTACTTACTGTTATCTTCAAAGTAGTTGCTCAGATTACCAGATATAGGCATGCAAGATTGATCAAACAATTAAACATTAACTATTCTCTTCAATAAATCAATAGAAATTAGTAGTACAATTGTCTTAGCTATCCTGTGCATGTGTGTGTATATATGATTGATTTCTTGATAATGGCCGTTCTTACTGGGGTGAGACGAAATCTCAGTGTTGTTTTAATTTGCATCTCTCAAAAGACCAATGATGTTGAACGTTTTTTCATATATTTATTTGCCATTTTTATTTCTTCATCTGAGAAGTGTGTATTCATCTCAGATGCCCATTTTTGGATTGGGTGTTTGAATTTGTAGGGTCTGATTTTTTTTCAATTTTCTATATGTTCTAGATATAAGTCCTTTTTCTGAGAGATGGTTAGCTAAAATGGTTTCCCACTCTGTGGGTTGTCTTTTCACTCTATTGGTGATTTCTTTTGAAGTATGAAAGCTTTTTAATAGCATAAGATCCCAGGTGTTGATTCTTTGAATTCTTTCCCATGCAGTTTGGGTTTTGTTCATGAAAACTGTGCCTACCCCTATGTCTTTAAGATTCTGACCTACTTTATCTTCCAGAATATTTAGTGTTTCTGCTTTAATATTTAAATTTTTTAATCTATTTTGACTTTAGTGCATGGGGATAGACATGGATCTAGTTTTAGTCTTCGGCATGTAGAGAGCCGGTTTTTCCAGCACCATTTATTAAAGAGGCTATCTTTCTTGTAGTGAACATGTTTGGCCCCTTTGTCAAAGATAAGGTCACTGAGTGTGTTTAGCTGTGTCTACATCTTCTAATCTGTTCCACTAGTCTTCTGGTCTATTTTTTTTGCCAGTACTATACTGATTTTATCACTGTAGCTTTGTAATATAATTTCAAGTCAGGGATTGTGATGCCTCCTGGCTTGTCTTTGCTACCCAGGATTGCCTTTACTATTTGTCTTGGTTACTTTTCTCTCATTGTTGG
Organism: Chinchilla lanigera; assembly: GCF_000276665.1. Classification (NCBI taxonomy): domain Eukaryota; kingdom Metazoa; phylum Chordata; class Mammalia; order Rodentia; family Chinchillidae; genus Chinchilla; species Chinchilla lanigera. The sequence goes on along the minus strand of NW_004955416.1, from coordinate 6,527,364 downwards.
GACAAAATACCTGACACCCAAACTGAAGGAAGGAAAGGTTTATTTAGCTTACAGTTTGTGAAGGTTTCATTCCATACTGGACTGGTTCCAAGGCAGAGTGGCATATGGCAGAGAGCAATGGTTCATGGTGGTGGAACACAGAAAAAAAAAACAAGAGCAAAGGGTAGGAATGGCAGCAAGCAGCCTCTTTCCCTCCTTTATGTTGTGTGCAAACTAAACACTCCCAGGGTGGGTGTAGTGCTCACACCCATACTCCCAGCATTGGATCATGGATCAATCACAAATCCTGGAAGCCCACCCCATGACTGCATGAGGGTTTGGGGGGACATGCAGACACAAGTCATAACACTATTCTAGTCTCTTATGGTTCCAAATGAATTTTAGGAGTATTTTCCCTACTTCTGTGAGGCATACTAATGGTATTTTTATTGAGATTGCCTTAAATCTGTATAACAATTTTGGAAGTATGACCATTTTCACTATGTTGCTTCTTCCTATCCATGAACAAGGGGTATCTTTCCATTTTCTGATATCTTCTTCAATCTCCTTTTTCAGAGTACTGTAATTTTCAATATATGAATCTTTTACTTCCTTTGTTAGATTGATTCCTAAGTATTTCATTTTTTTGGATGCTATTGTGAAGGGTGTGGTTTCCCTAATTTCTCTCTCAATAAGTTTGTTGTTTGTGTGCGAGATTGCTATTGATTTTCGAGTATTGACTTTGTATCCAGCTATGCTACTGAATTTGGTTATTAAATCTGTAAGCCTTTTGGTGGAGTTTTTGGGGTCTTCCATGTAGAGTATCATGTCATCTGCAAATAATGATAATTTAATTTCTTCCTTTCATATCCTTATTCCTTTTATTTCTCTCTCTTTTCTAATTGCTCTGGCTAATGTTTCCAGAACTATGTTGAAAAAGGTGTGATGATAGTGGATATCCTTGTCTTGTTCCTGATTTTAGAGTGAAAGCTTTCATTTTTTGTCCATTTAGTATGATGTTCACCATTGGTTTGTCAGAGATGGCTTTTACCAGATTGAGATAAAGACCATCTATTCCAATTTTCTGTAGGGTTCTTAACAATGAACGAGTGCTGGACTTTATATCAAAAGCTTTCTCTGCATCTATTGAGAATGATCATGTGTTTTATTGTCTCTGTTGATATGGTACATTACATTTATTGATTTGCATATATTGAACCATCCCTGCATTCCTGGGATAAATCTCACCTGGTCCTGGTGTATAATCTTCTTGATGATTTGTTCAATTCTGTTTTCTAGAATCTTATTGAAGATTTTTGCATCTATATTCATTAGGGAGATTGGCGTGTAGTTTTCTTTTTTGGTTTTATCTTTCTGTAGTTCTGGTATCAGGATTGTACTTGCCTACAGGGAAGATTTAGGGAGTATTGCTTCCCTTTCAATTTCATTAAAGAGTTTGAAGAGTATTGGCATTAGATGTTCTCTAAATTTCTTATAGAATTCAGCAGTAAATCCATCAGGCCCTTGGATTTTCTTTGTTGGTAAGTTTTTAATTACATTTTCAATTTCATTAACTGATGCTGGGTTATTCAGGATTTTTATATCTTCTTGATTCAGCTTTGGTAATTCATATGTATCTAGGAATCTTGCCATTTCTTCTGTGTTTTCCATCCTATGAGAGTGAAGATTTCTGAAGTAGGTATTGATGATCTTCTGAATTTCCACAGGATCTATAGTGCCTTCACACTTATCATTCCTCAATGCATGAATTTGAGTCTTTTATGTCTTTTTTTTAATAAGGTTGGCTAAGGGTTTATCAATTTTATTTATTTTTTCAAAGAACCAACTGTTTGATTCATTAATTCTTTGTATTGTTTTCTTAGTGTCAGTTGCATTAATTTCTGCTCTCATCTTTATAATTTCCTCCTCTCTATGGGCTTTGGGTTTGTCTTGCTCTTCTTTTTCTACAGGTGTAACATTAAATTGTTTATTTGTGCTTGTTCTGTTTTCCTGATGTGAGCATTCACAGCTATAAATTTTCCTCTTAGGACAACTTTCATTGCATTCCATAGGTTCTGCTATGTTGTGTTTGCATTCTCATTTATTTGTAGATATTGTTTAATTTCTTCTGTTATTTCATCTGTGACCCATTGGTTGTTTATGAGGGTATTGTTTAATTTCCATGTGTTTATGGAGTTTTTGTGGTTTCTTTTGCCATTAATTTCTAATTCCATTGCACTATGGTCAGATATTATACATGGGATAATTTCAGTTCCTTTGCATTTACTTAAGAATATTCTGTGGGCTAGTATAGGGTCTATCTTAGAGAACATTCCATGTGCAGCTAAGAATATGTATGCTGATGATGTTGGATGGAACAGTCTAAAAACATCTACTAAGTCCATTTGTTCACAGGTTTGGTTCAGTTCTGTCATTTCTTTGCTGATTTTTTGTATAGTTGATGTCTCTCTTTGTGACAATGGGGTATTGCAGTCTCCCGTTACAATTGTGTTATTGCTTATTGAATTTTTCAAGTCTATTAATAATTGTTTTATATAGTTGGGTGTTGCTGTATTTGGTGCATATATATTTATGGTTGTTACCTCTTCTTCTTGAAGTTTCCCCCTAACAAGTATGTGATGACCCTCTTATTTATTTTTTATTTGAAAGAGAGTAGTACATGAGAAACAAACAAACAAAAAAATAGAACAGTAGCAGCATACCAGTATCACTAACCTAAAGAAATCAAAGCAAAAACATTTAAAGTGATACAGGGTCTGAAGACAAATTAATACAAATCAACAGTGGTTGTTATGTTGCATACCGCTATCCTCAACTACATTGCTCAGATTATCAGATGTAAGAATGAAAGATTGCTCAAACCATTAAAGAGATTAAAAAAAATTCTTCAATAAAACATTAGAGATATTAGAGAGTTTCACTAGACAAAATGGTAGGAGTTCACCATTGTAATTCCATTGCATATTGTTACCTTCAAATCCGTTGCTCAGACCAGACACAAGCATGCAAAGTTGACCAGAACATAAAAAATTGTGAGCATTAACTGTTCATTTCAATACACCATCAGACAATAGCAATACAGTCGTGATGACCTTCTTTATCCCCTTTGTATCCCTTTTGATCATTCTTGGTTTGAAGTTGACATTGTCTGCAAAAAGAATAGCTACTCCTGCTTTTTTCTGGGTTCCTGTTACATGAAAGATTGTTTTCCTCTTTTGATTTTCAGTCCATGAATTTCTATTTGTGTTAAATGTGTTTCTTGTATAAAGTATATTGTTGGATCTTGCTTCTTTTTTTTTTTTTGGTTTTTTTCTCCAGTACCGGGAACTGAACTCACGACCTTGCGCTTGCCAGGCAGGCGCTTTTGCTGCTGAGCTAAATCCCCAGCCCCTTGGATCTTGCTTCTTGATCCACTCTGCCAGTTTCTTTCTTTTGATTGGTGAATTGAGGTCATTTACATTGATGGTTATAATTGATATGTATTTGCTTATCTTGGTCGTGATATTTTCCTGTTGTTGGCTCCCTGCTTTTCTCCCCTGTTTGTTTACCCTACCTGGTGGTTTCTTTCTGTTGTTGTTCTTGGAATTGTGGTCCTTTTCATCTCTTGTCTAGAATATCTTTTAGTACTCTTTGCAGCATTGGTTTGGTGTTCATAAATCCCTTCAGTTGTTCTTTGTCATGGAAGTATCTTATTTCTCCATTAATTTTGAAAGATAGTTTTGCAGGGTACATCAGTCTGAGCTGGAAGTTGTTTTCTTTCACAACTTGAAATACTTCACTCTAAACTCTTCTTGACTTGAGAGTCTGTGTTGAGAAGTCTTCCTTGATTCTGATGGGCTTTTCCTTATAGGTGATCTGTTTCTTTTCTCTAACAGCTTTTAATATTCTGTTCTTGTGCTGAATTTCTGGAATCTTGATTATTATATGTCTTGGTGTAGTTTTATTTTGGTCAAGAATGTTTGGAGTTCTAAATGCTTCATTTATTTGTATGTCAAATTCTTTATCTACACTTGGGAAATTTTCTGCCATTATTTCTGTGAAGAGGTTTTTTTTTTTTTTATGTCATTTGTGTTGTCTCCAGCTTTCTAATTTCCCCAGTGAATCTTATGTTATTCTTCTTTGCTTCATCTTGTAATGTTAGATTTGCTTTTCATGGTCTCTTGCTAATTTTAAGATATCTTTCTTTTCATTATCACTATCTGTAATTCTGTTTTCAAGATCTGAAATCCTATCCTCTCCTTCATTCAACCTGATGCATATACTTTCAGTGGCAGTTTTAATCTCTTGGATTTCTATTTGGATCTGTTTCATGGATTCCATTTCCTTCCTATGCTGGGCATTATTTATATCCATCATTTTTCTAAGTTCATCTATTCTTTTATCTGTGTCTTCTCTAATATATTTGATTTTAAGCATCATTTTTTTTCTGTACCTGAGAGATTATTTTCTCCATAGCCTTTTCTACTTGTTTTTCACTCCTTTTGCTATCATTTCAGACATTTCCAGTGTGTGATTTACAATTTCGTCTATCTCTTTGAGTTCTGGGCTTGTCCTGGATGGGCTGAGGATCTGGGGTTGCATTTTGCTTCTGTGTCTTATCATTTTCTATTTTCTCTTATATTTTGTTTCTATGTTAATACTTTCCAATTTCTTATGACATATAGCTTTATTTCTAGTATTTAGGTTTCCCTAGAGGGTGTTTGTTCTCTAGGGATGTCTTCTAGATGTAGGTGGTTTCTTATAGCTATCCTAAGGCCCTGGCTTCCCAGTTTGTAAAGGATGCAAGATTACTATTTGGCTCAGCTCCTAATTCTTTGATACTGGGCTGTGGTAGTGATTATGACATCAGACAGTCACAGTGTTATCACGCAGGGGAGAAAAACTATATATAATATGTATGACATCCTGGGTAAAATAGTAGAGTTAGTAATTACAATAGTTTTAAGTGAAGTTTAACTACTGATAAGTTGTGGCAACCATTAACATGTTACCTTTGACCATGGGAGTAAACTCTAAAATTATGCAACAACCTAGTACCAAAAAAAAAAAAAAAAAGCAACAAAATAAAACATACACTGTGCACTTGTATGTAGTAATTTTTCCCTAAGTCAGGTGATTTTACCCTTCTGTTGGGAGCAGGGAGGTTAAGGTGCTTAGGTGATAGGCTAAAGTGATGAGTGAGGTCCAATATAGTAGAGTCAGGGCTGGAAATTAAACGATGATCACCTAGGATTGGGAAACTGGAAGACACAGGAGGGAAAGAATAAAATAGAATATAAAAGAGTAGTCAGGAAGGGCAGAGAGAATGTTTACTCACTTGAAAGTTTAAATTCAGAAGAAATAGTTGAGGAAAGAGAGAAAGTGAGTCTACAGAGGAGAATTTTTAAAAGATAAGAAACCTAAACAGTGAAAAAAGGAGGGGAAAATAGGAAGAGAATAAAAATAAACCAAAGGGAAAAAAAGAAGGAAAGAAGAGATGAGAGAAAGACAGGAGAGAAAAATAGAAAAAGAAAAAAAACCCAAATACAAAAATAACTACCAAATACAGAAGAAAATAAGATGACATCCAATCAGGCAGGAGAGGGATATCCAATCAGACAGGAGAGGGATATCCAATCAGACAAACAAGGGAGAATGAAAGTAGTAAAATACCTTTGGTGCTTACAGTTCTGTGATAGTGTCCATATTTAATCCCAGAAATGTGTTGGGTATGGAGCTGATCTTGGCCTTGGGATGTGGGACCTGGGACTGGACTTCTGCTGGTGGAGTTCTCCAGAATTCAACTGCTGGCTCCTTGCTACTGCATCAGACACTTCCATGCTGCTGGTCTCACCAATTACTCTGCCCTCCAAGGTTGTGTGTGTGCACGTGCACCTGGGACCTGGCTGTTGTCCTGGATCTCAGGTCTTGGGGTTCCTGTCAGTCTACTCAACAAAGGTGTGTGTCCTCATGCTCCTCTCAGAGACCCCGCCATCCCTGAGACAATGGAGGAAGCACAGAGTGTAGACTCATACTCTGCTTGCAGGTCCTGCCATCCCAGAGAGGGAATGGAGGAGGAGCAGACTCACTTTTCTCGCAGGCCCCCTGCTGTCTCACAGAGCTCTAGCAGTTTTTAAATGGAGTGTAAAATTTAAAAGATCATGTTGTTGGTAAAAAGTTTTACTTCTTTTTTTTCCTAGCCAGATCCCTTTTATTCATTTCTGATTGTTGTAGACTTTCAGTATCATAGCAATCAGAAGTGATGATAAGCATACTCATTGTCACCACTTTGATCTTGAAGGAAAAGCTTTCAAATTTTTATGGTTGAATATAATGTCAGTTATAAGTTTGTGCTGTGTGGCCTTTATTGCTAGGTATATTCCCTTATACCTAATCTGTTGGGATCATTTTTATCACAAGAGGGTACTGGATTTTGTCAAGTACTTTTTCTGGATCTAATGAGATGGTGTTGTGGCTTTTCTCCTTCATGTTGTTAATCTGGTGACTCACATTTATTATTTTGAGCTATCCTTGCATTCCATAGATAACACTCACTTGAGTGTGGTAAATGAGTCTTTTAATGCACTACTGAATTTAGTTTTAGAACCCATTTACACTTAAGGTAATTAAAATATAAGGACTTCTTCTTGCCATTTTGTAATTTGTTTTCTGTTTGTTTTATAGAGGTTATATTCCTTTCTTTCTCTCATTGTTTCAGTTGTGGTTTGATGAATTTTCTATGGTGGTATGCTTTGAATCCATTCCTTTTATATTCTTGCTACTATTGGTATCTGCTTTGGGTTTACCACCAAGCTTACATAAAACATTTCATACTTACAGTTGGCTATTTCAAGCAGAAAACAACTTAACTTGAATCATATATAAAAACTGTACTTTTGGGGGCTGGGGATTTAGCTCAGTGGCAAAAGCGCCTGCCTGGCATGCGCAAGGCCATGAGTTTGGTTCCCGGTACCGGAGAGAAACCAAAAAAAAAAAAAAAAAAAAATTAAAAAAAACTGTACTTTCATTCCCACTTTTTGTGATTTGTCAAAAGTTAAATAATTTGTATAACAATTTAGTGTTGCAGCAGTCGTTTTTATTAGTTCTTTCAGCACATGTGTTTTAACCTTTTAACCCTTGTAGTAGAGATAAAATTCATACCACCCTTATATATGAGAATCTTCTGAATATGACTAGGTAATTTTAGTTTTGTCTTCATATGTTTCATCTTATCAATTGGGATTCTTCTCTTTCAGTGTAGCGAACTTGCTTTAGCAGCTCCTGTTATGTGTTATGGTTTATATCTAGATGTCCAACAAGAGCCTCATGCATTCATAGGCAGGGTTTTAGAAGAGGACTGGACCACAGAGCAGCATAGCTGACTTATTTTGAGGAGGTGGGGTCTGGTCAGAAGAGGTGGGTCATTGGGAGTGTGACACGGGAGGGTTTATCTCCCTTTCTAGTCTCTTGTTTTTCTCTCTCTGCTTCCTGGCTGCCAGGACAGGCTCAGCTTTTTCCTCAACCATATCTCTCCATCATATTGTTTCTTCTTTGAAGCCAACTGACTGGTCTTCCTTTAAGTTGTGAGTGTCAGATAGTGTGTCTCATCAATGAGAAAAGGTCTAACATACCCAGTAATGATGAACTGCAGTTTTCATTTGAGAGAAGTTATTATTTCTCTCTCATTTCTGAAGGACAGCTTGGCTGGGTAATATAATCTTGGTTAGCAGTTTTTTCCCTTCAGCACTTTGAAAATATTGTTTTACTGTTTCCTAGCTTGCAAAAATTCTTGTAAGAGAGCTGCTGATAGCTGATAGCTGTATTATGACTCCCTTGAATATGCTGTTTCTTTTCGACTGCTCTAAGAATGGCTTTTTTTTTTTTAATGGTTTAATTATGAGGTGTCTTGGCAAACTCCTCTTGGGGTGGAATTTGGAGATTTTTGAGCTTCTTGTACCTAGTTGTTTTTATCTTTCCTCAGATTTGAGAAACTCTCAGCCATTATTCCCTTAAATACACTCTTCAGGTCTTTTTCTCTCAAAAGAAAGATTCTGAGACTCTTACTATACAAAGGTAGATTTCTTGATCATTTCACGTAACTCATAGTCATTTTTCATTCTTTTTTTTCCTGGATTGTAAAATTCTAAATGTTCTGTCTTCAAGGGCAGTAATTCTTCTGCTTGATTGTGTCTGTTACTGAAGCTTTCTGTTAACTTTTTTGGTTTACTCACTGAAATTTTTATATATAGGATTTGTATCTGATTTTAAAATTGTTTCTTTGTCAAGCTTTTCTCTTTGTGCATCCATTGTTTTCTAAATTTAATTTTATTTTCTATCTGTATTTTTTTTTGTAGTTCCCTGAATGCCTTTAAGAGAATTATCCTGAATTCTTTGTCAGTCATTTCATAGATCTCCACTTACTCAGGGTTCATTATTGGGCCTTTTTTAGTTACCTTTTGTAGTATTACAGCCCTATTTCTTTGTATGTATGCTGTGTGTCCTTTTGTTGGTGTCCACACCTTTGAGGATATGGCTGTCTCATCTGGGTTTTGCAGGTGTTCTTTCTGGTAGACTTTCATTACTGGCTATGCTGGTATACTAGATGGGCCAGCTGGTGATTACCTAGACAGACAGATCTTGCTGTTGGGTTTTCTCATTAAGCTGGTTGTTGCCTGTGCTTGGAAGCCAAGTGGACCTAGTTGCTCTACTCCAAGGCTGGATACTATGGTCAGGTAGAGCTGCCAACTGGCAGCTCTGTAATAGCTTCTGATGGGGCAGAGTTTTAGATCATCTTCGCTGTCTGCAAAGCACTACTCTTTCAATCTGTAGCCGCACAGAGCCACATGCTTGACTCTGAGATTGAACAAGTTCAGTTGGGATGGACCAGGCTGGAGCTGTGCTCTACAGATGTAAGGAACGTGAGCTTCCCCACCTAGGGAAGTCTTATGTGGAGAACAAGTCTTGGTGGGGTTGCACTAGTTAGCCAGTGGAGTTGAGCAGGGCCACATGCTCCTCTATGCAGGTATCCCATGATCTGCACTAGCCCCCTGACCTGGGAAAGGCTGAAGGAAAACACCAAGGCTTGGTGGGATCATCACTTGGCTATTGGGGTTGGGTGGAGCCAGATACTTCCCTCTAATTGCTAGCTTGCCCTTGCTTTCCTGCCTGGGGGAGGCTTAAGGAAAAGATTGGGACTGGGGCTGGGTGGGTAAGCTCATTAGGGACAAGTGCCTGGCAGACCTCTGGACCACACTTCCTGCAGGGCATTGCTCTTGGCTAGGTTTTCTAGTGAAGTGCCTTTGCTGGCTAGACCACAGAGCTACTGCCAAGATCTGTGTGCTGATTGCTGTGAGCCCCACCCCGTTCTTTGTTTATAACATTCTAGAGGAATATCCCTGCCAACACTCCAGTGTTTCCTGGAGTGGGGAGAGCCTCTTGTGTGGAGTCCCAGAGTGGTGGGGAAGCTACATGTCTACTATACCTCTTTTCCCACTATAGAAAGTGTAGGTCCAGGATAATCCTCTTTGCATAGCACTAAGATAGCTTAGAGACAGGGGGAAGGCTGAGTGTAGTGAATGTGAAAACTTCGTCCTTATTCTTTTCTCATTTCTGTAGTTCTGTAGTCCAAAACAATATCTGTGCCTCTCTCTTGAGTTCAGAGATATACATGAAGGTTTTCTTTTCCTTTCTTTTTTTGTGGTCTACAGGTAGTGCTGATTGGAGTCCTGTGAGGAGGTAGGAGATGAAGAACTGCTGTTGCATCATGTTGCTGACTAAAATGTTAAGCTATAATATTTTGTCCAGCAGAGTTCATTTACAGCATGCAATTCAATTAGAGGGCTGTGGTTGGCCTTCTTCCTTACCAAGGATCTGTTTTCAGTAGATAGACTATAGAAAACCCTGTTCTATCCTAAAATTGCACTGTATTTTGTTGCTTTTAGGGCAGAAATTTTTTTTAGATAGAAAGTCTCTGAACTTCTTTGTGTGCTGTCATGATTTGTTGTATGTGGGGTTTCATGTCCACGGGGAATATGTGTTTAGGATGGTACTTCCCTAAAACATGAGTATGAATCTTATTGATTATATCGTCAGTGAGTAGAAAGGACAAGGTGGAATGGGCCAGAACTTGATGTGACTTGATGGAAAGAAATTATGAAGGTGCAGATCATGCCTTTCTGATCATACCAGATAATCTACATACGTGATTATAATCATTAATGCTTATAGAAGATCAAGATAGTATAGATGTGAATATGTGGACCGTACTTTATTTTCTGCTTATTGCAAATCAACTCTAAGGCAGTGGTGATGAACCTATGGCATGCATGCCACAGCAGGTGTTTGCTATCATTGAAACCTCTAAAAGATTCACCATCACTGCTCTAAGGAATAGTTCCCATGCTGTCATTTTGAGCATGCTAGAATATCTGAAGTTGTTTTGCTAACTTCAGCATTTACAGTTGCTAAAATGGCTCGCTAATCAATTTTATTGTGTAATACTAAATTGTACATTGTGTGCTTTTTACAAAGGGGACACAAAAAGCAAATGCTATACAAATTTTCTTGGCAGAGAACCCTTTAAAGATGTTTCTGTAATGATGAGTTGCTGTACATTCAGCTGTTACATTATGTTCTGGCTCTTTCTCAAGAAATAAATGCACATGAATGTGATTCATATTAGATTTCTATAAGGAGACAAGGAGGAAATAAGAAAGCGAGTTATCATCTTTTCTTTTAATAGCAAATACTATTGGCATGTAGTTCTTTTCTCCTTGATAAACTGAGGTCTGTTGTACATGTTTTAGTTCTGCTTCTAAAAGGCAACCAGAGAAAGCTTAAAAAGAAAGGAACTTAATGATTTTAATTCACAGTATTAAAATATAAGGATTTATTTCCCCATTGTATTAAAAGTTTTCAATGTGAAATACTTTATTTACTGTGTTTGTGCTTTGAACTTAGTGGTAATTATTGTGTTTTGACTTTGTGAAAATAATGTCTACTAAATTGTTGACCCACTAACAATTGGGAATTTAGGGAACCAGTAAATAGGCTAAGGTCTTCCCCATAATGATCAGAAACAACTGAGAAGATGCTTCTGATGAATAGAGAACAAGCATGTCCGTTTTATTACTATCATGACTCCAGGGGTAGCCAACTGGGCTTTCTAATGCTCTGTTTTGAAATAAACCTACCCTCCCAGTCACTAGGAGGGGTGGCCGGTGGAGACCTGTGCATGTGAAACCAGTGATACTGAGGCACCTAGAATGTACCCTGCAGAGATGGGTGGAGGAGGCACTGATTCCTGAGGAGGATGGAACTGAGCTGAATTGAGCATGCATTTTACTTCTCAAACTCACTGGATAACTGGTTCTTTCCTGGGGAGTATGAAAGGAGACCAGAATGCTTCCACTCTAAGTTCTTCCAAGGGTAAGAACGGTGTCAATTGTTTTCAGCAACAAAACCTGAGAGGTGTTTCTCATTGCACTGGTGCTTCAGAAGCCCAAAGCTTCAAGTCTGTGAGATAGTCTAGAATTTACTAAAATTCTCTTATGCTGAGTTGCTTTCTGTATAATCAGAATAAAAGGCATCTTGCAAAGCATATTATTTTCTTTTTTTCTGCTCTGCATTTGAGCCTAGCTGTCAACAGAAATTCATATGATAAAGAGGAACATATGAAAACAAAGTGGAGTTGGGCAAAAAGGGACACAAAATAAGTTTTAAAGAAGGGGAACAAAGCTACACTAATTCTTCAACAAAAGAGAAGTGGAATTTTTCAAAGGACCTATTGAATAAACAGTGCCCTTAATTGTGTAACAATTGCAACAGTGAGTCAGATCAGGTTCTGATTGTTGTTGTTTTAAAATGTAGCACTGTAAATGAAAACTAGGGTTATCAACTGTCCTGATTTGCTCGGGAATGTACTAGTTTTACCACAGAGTGATCCATGACCCTGGAAACCCTTAGTTCCCAGCACATTGGGAGGATTTGTCACTATAAACTGAAACTGAGAACATAAAATCAAAAAGCAAATTAGTTACTCAAAGTATAAAACTATTAATAGGGTCCAGATAAGTAGCAAGATCTCAGGCTAGAATCAGGCTAGCAGAGGGAGGCTGGGCCCTGCCTACCTGAGTGATGCAGCCTAGTGATTAGGAGCATGAGCTTTGAGTAGGGGAGACCTGGGTTTGAGTCCTCTGCTTGTTAGTCAGTGATCTTGTTCTTTTTTCTTCTACACCATGGTTATCTATCTGTATAATTGGGCGGTACGGTAGTTTGGATGTTGAATGTCCCCTAAAGTTCTTGTGTTAAAGCTTTGGTGCCTAGCGTGGCTCTTTTGGGAGTAGAGTAGTAGTATTTTTGGGAGTTGGGGTCTCATTGGAAGTCGTTAGGTCATTGGGGATGGGCTGTTAAAGGAGCTTGTGGGATCCCAGCATTTTCTTTCCCTCTGCTTCCTGACTTTCTGAGTGGTTTGCTTGGACATGTGCTTCCACCAAAGGCCCAAAGAATGGGGCTACTTCATCTTATACTGGACCGTCTAGAAGTAGGTACCAAAATAAACCTATTCTCTTATAAGTTAATTGACTTAGGTATTTCATTATAGTGATAGAAAGTGGACTAATACAAATAGCTTTAATACTCTGTAAGGTTGCAATAAAGATAAAACAAGAAAATTCATGTAAATGATTAGCCCAGTGACTGGAGTTGATTGAACTATATGGCCTTTAATATTAAATTGGGAAATACGCCATAAAAGTTCAATTTTCTGACAGTTCAACCAATCTGAACTGAGTAGCAGGTGCTTCCTTTAGAAGGAGTGTGTATTCTCCAATAGACCATGGCTAATGTCCAGCTCTCTCTACCTCATCAGCTTGGCCTTTTGGAGACTCAGAAATTCCCAACCCATGCTATAAGCCTTTGCAGCTTATAGTATATTCTAAACACTGGTATAGTTCGTTACATTTGCAGGACCCTAAAGGCCCCACACCAGACCTGCTGCATTTTAACTTTCATCTTAAGATCCTTGGTGATATTTCCACACAGTGAAGTTTGAGAAGCACTGGTACACATCACAGAGCAGAGGTGGTGAACCTGTGGCACATGTGCTGAAGTCGGCTGTTTATCATTGAAAGCTCTAAAAGGTTCGCCACCACTGCCATACAGTTTTATCCCCGGTTGAGGGGAACACTCGGATCATCTGAGGAGTTTTTGTTTTTTATATGCTTGTCCAAGGGCCTGTCTAGACTTACTGAAATCAGAGTTTCTGGCATTGAGAGCCCAGAGTGTCAGATTAATGCTGATGACAGAGTTTTCCTATATACACTTGAGAAATAGGGGTTTCAGTTTAGTGGAAGAAAGATAATTATGTCATCCTATTGGAGTCCTCAGAACAAGTTCTACCAATAATGACAACTGCCAACATACAATATGAATACACTTAATGATGAAATTCTGCCCATTGGATTGTAACTGTCTGGGTAAAGCCTGGGTATAGAAAGAGTGAATTTTGGGAGGTATGTGGCAGTTATTTCAAGGAGGTATGTGGTGGTATATGTCACACTGATACAGCCTGAATGGTTCCAAAGACTGAGTTTTCTTTGTTATAATGGTCTTATTGCTTTGCAATGGAGCAGTGTGATTCTAGAAATTGTGATGATAATACCATATTTTAGCTTGATCTTAGGGAAGTCCTTAATTCATCCTTGCCTTAATGAATTTCTTTTTTCATAGTGTGTTCTCAGACCTCCTACTTATTTGTTAAATTACTTTTCCAGGTCTGCTAGTTACTTCTTAGATGTTCTTAGTGACTTAATCTCCTGTTATGTAGTCAGATGAACCCTCCTCCAGTTTCCTTCACCAAAATACCATCTCCCAAATTAGAAATTTAGTCTTACTCCTTTTTATGTAAAATTTTAGTGTATAAGACATTTATATTATTTTTATTTATTTTTCAAGTTACCTTTTTTTTTTTTTGGTACTGGGAATCGAACTCAGGACCCTGAGCTTTTCAGGCAGGCACTATGCCGCTGAGCTATATCCCTGTCTCAAGTTATTTTCTACGGATTTTATTTACTCTAATTCTTCATTAGGTAGACTTTTCATGTAACTTGTTTGGCACTGATCATTTTTTTTCACTTATAAAACATCACTTTCGCTTTATTTAATAGCGTAAAGTGAACATCTTTAAAAACTTTGATGTTTAATTGTGCTGTACTAACACTCTGTCAGTTAGGGAAACTTATGATTCCATTGTTTCATTCAAATTGAGTAAAAGTTACTATAGATCAGCTATCAGGACTGTAGATCTGATCTGCAACCTGCCCTGTCAGCCTCACTTGGAGGCTTGTTAGAAATGCAAGGCCCAGCCCTACCCGCAACCCACTGAATTCCATTTGCTCAGTAACAGGATGTCCCCACAGGTGATTTGTGTGCACGTTAAAATGTGAGAGGCTCTGGACTACATAGTTGGATTGTCACCTCCAGCATTGTGGTGGTGTTGAACATAATATACAGAAAGTATCTTCACTATTTGCTGTCTTTGCTGTTTTCTTCTTGAATCCCTTTTTTGTGAAGATCCTGCCTTCTCTTGATTGCCTTTTCTCTTCAGGTCTCTTATTGTCAGTCTTTCAGGCAGCCTACATTAGCCACACAGAGCACACATGCCCTGAGGTACTAGCTTGCATCCTCCACTTTTTAATGGTTAATATTTTTTTTTGGAGATAGCTGTATCTGCTGTGGGAGGATCTGTTTCTGCATTCAGATTGCTACTTGGTATCTGCAGGAACCATTCCGGCATTTGCAGGTATCCTGAGTCTGTTTCTTTGGAAGTGCTACTTCTTACCTTTGGCTGTGTGTTCGAATCACCTAGTAAGATGTAAAACAGATTAATGCCTTGGTTTCATCCCAGGTTAATTAAGTCAGTGTCTAGGGGTTGACTCTGGACATAAGTACTTGTTTAAATGAGTTTTTGAGGATAGGATGTGGGTGAGTCTGTGGTCCAGTCATGCTTTAAAACTACTCTTCCTTGGTGCCAACTTGTTTATTCATTATCAGAGACCCCTTTCATGGTGTGAGTTATCAGGGACCCCTGCTGTGAGTCCCCAGTCTCCTGCCAAGTGTTACAGTGCATGGTGGGAAGAAAGAGCAAGAGACAAAATAGAGGTGCAGGCAGGGATCTGGGATGACCAGCTGTTCTCAGGGAACAAAAGGCCATGAGGTGGCCAGAACCTTGGTATTTATTGAGCTGAGTCAAGGGCAATGGGGAAGGGCAGTGGGTGTTGCCAGGGACAGTAATGGTGACTATAGTGGGATAGTAAGGAGAGAACAAAGCTTCTTGCAAGGACAAGGACAAGGACGAGACTGGGGTAATGACCTGGACGCCTTGTGTCTCCAGCAGGTGTTACCTTCCCCTGTGAGTGGCACAGCAGTCATTAGCCCTAGGGCTTTCAGCTCTGACCAGAAAAGAGCAGAGAGTTTCTGTGTTCCAATCTGACTCACGGGCAGGACAAGAACAGGCTTTGGATGTCCTCTAGACTCAATTTATAATTCATGGTCCCCAACAATTCATCATCTCTCCATCCATCTATTCATCCATATCCGTTCATCCGCATATCCCCCCCACAAACATTTGAGTTTCTTACTGTGTTCTACCTAACTTTCTAAATTCCAGGTTTTTCAGCTCCAGCATTATTTACATTTCTAAGTTGGAGGCCCATCCTGTGCATTATAGGAAGCTAAATAGAATCCCTAGCTTATACTCAGAAGATAATGTTACAATATTTTTAAATGTTCATTGGGAGACAAAACTTTCCCCAGTTGAGGACTGTTGCTCTAGGATATCAAGTGAGCAGGGCATGATCACTGTTGTAAACTTCTTCCGAGTCTACTGCTGAAGGCAAGCACTTAAATAATTACAGTACAGTGGGACAAGTATAACAAGAGTTTGCGTTCAAGTCCATAGAGATGTGAGGCGTAGGGACACTGGGGAAATGGGAGGTGGCATTGAAGCAGAGCCTCCAAGGATGAGGTGGGCAAGCCCAGCACTCTACAGAGAAGGAATTACTCTTTAAAGGCCTGGAGCTTTGTCCTGTCATCCCTCACCTCATGTGTGGAATACTCTGGTCTTCTCGTCTGGCTCAGCTCCCTCTACATCCTATGTCATACTTCTCTTCCGTGTCTTGATAATATCAGTACTCTTCTCACTTTGCTTTGTGAAACTCTTGGGTCATCTGGCTTTAATTATGTAGTTGATTCTCTTATTTTTTTTGTAGCAGCTTTCAGATACAATTTATGTACCTGTATTTGTTTCCTATTGTTGTCATAACAAATTGCCAAAACAGAAATTGATTCTCCTACAGGTCTAGAGGCCAGTAGTCTGAAACCAAGGCGTCACCAAGGCCGCTCGCTCTGCCGGGAGGCTCTCAGGCTGAATGCTTTACTGCACCTTCCGGTTTCTCGTGGCTGTCAGCATCCCTGAGCCTCTTTGGTGACCACAGCACTTCGTCTGCCGCCATTTTCACACCGCCTCCCTGCATGTGTGCATTTATCGGGCTCCCTCTGCATTTTTCTTATAAAAACACTTATTAGCGAATTTAGAGCTCACCCAGCTAATAGAATATGATATCCTAAAGATCCTTTAATTTAGTTGGATCTGCAAAGATCTTTTTCCAAAATAAAGTAAAATGCACAAGTTCCAGAGATTGGGAAAGATGTGGGCATTAATTTTATGCAGTTACAGTCCAATAATACCGTATAATTCACCCCATTTAAGTATGTACAATTCAGTGGATTTTAGTATAGAGTTGTACAAACTTTACCACAATCAATTTTATATTTTCTTCACCTTCCAAAGAAACATTGTATCCATTAGTTATCACTCCCTATTTTCCCTACCCTAAACCCCTCCTGTAGGCAATTGCTAATCTATTTTTCTGTCTCTATGAATTTGCTTACTCTGGATAGTTCATGAAAGTGAATTTGTGAGGTCACAATATTGTGACCTCTTGTGCTGGCTTTTTACACACTGCAAATGTTTTCAAGATTTATGTTGAAATCTTGAAATGGTGTAGCATGCATCAGTACTGTTTATTTTTATTACTGAATAATATTCTACTGCATGGACATACCACATTTTACTTATCTGATCTAGCTGACAGATGTTTGGGTTGTTCCACTTATTAGCTATTACCTATGTTAATGTGAATATTTGTGTGTTACAAGTTTTTGTGTAGATGTATGTTTTCATTTCCCTTGGGCTACCTCAGGAATGGAATTGCCACATCTGTTATAACCTTTTGATGAACTACCAGACTGTTTGCTGGAGATATTATACCATTTTACATTTCACAGGTTTCTCCTCCTACTTTTTATTGTCTTCTTTTCTTTGGTTCTGTTGTCAATTCTGCCTTCTCTGTTAACTTTCTCACTAAGGGCAGAAAAATATTGGCATTTCACTTCTCTTATTGTCATAAGACATAAATGATAATTTGCTGTCATCTACCTTACATGTAGCATTTACTTTTGCTTCCATCTCACTTCCTAGAAATTCAGTTGAAAGCACAGAAAAAAAATGAAATCTGTCTTTAAATCCACAGTCATTTTTACTCTCAAAACTCAAGTTTTTTCTGAGCTGCTAAGCTCAATCAGGACAGACACCTTATATTTTGAATTTACTTATAAACTCTATGTGCAGCTTAATAAATAGTAACTAAGAATATGATTATTGTATATGTGTAAAATGATTCAATGTTTAATAAACTGAATTAGTTTTCTAAATTATGTACACATTTCTGATTCTTTAATAACTTTGGTTATTATTTTTGTATGCAGATAAACAGGAGATGAAAGAGGTCATGGAAGAATGTAAAGAATCTTAAGCAAGGACTTGCTAGGATATGCTCTTAAGACAGTTGGTAATTATGTTAAATTGTTTTCTCTGAATTCTTTAAATTCAGTGAATACTATAGAGACTATTCCCCAAATAATGATTTTGACATCTGACTTCTCTTATACATTTCATTTCCTTGATATTTTTAAGACTTGTAATTGTTCAGTGGTTTTTCTTCATTGAAATTTCTGGGAAATTTATTTATGAATGTATCACTAATCTTACAGTACCAGGGATACATTATGAAAATCAATATTTTAATGTATGCATTATGTTAAGCATAGTGGAAATGGTATGATTATCCTGTATTTGCTTTTATGTGTTTCAACTTTATTGTGATTCAGATTGTGGTCACTATGGATTTTTGTTCTGGTCTGTTTTTGCTTTTCTCTGTCTGTTCAGTGTCTGTTGGTGTAACACACCATGGGGAGAAATAAACTGCCTCAACAAAGCAACATTAGGGAAGCCTACATTATCTGGTTAATGATACTACTTATTCAAGTAGGAATGTGATGAATTATTTGATATGTTTCTCTCAGTTTGTTACGTTCTTTCACTTAGGGCCTTTTAGAACACAGCAAATAAAGATGAACGACTTTTTTAAATGAAGTCTATAATATTATTTTAAGAGATATTTGCTTAATTATATGTTATTAACCTGGATTCATAAGAAAATTTTATAGCAACACTTTATAAGATGAATTGACTTTATAAGATGAATTGACCTTAGAACTAGAAGTCAAATGTATTTCTGATTTGAAAAATGAGCTAGCTGTTGTACTACCTTTAATAAAATTTGATGTAATATATATATATGTGGCATTAATATTTGCTGACACGTGCTTATCTACTGATATTGGATAATAATGTTTGTTTACATTATTGTACTCCTTGGCCTTTTCGAATGAGGAATTCTACAGCTACTATTTTTGAAGGTATCCATAGGCAGTTTCTTTTTCCAGCCTTCATATTAAAGTTTACTATTTGTTCATTTAAAATACCAGTGGTTCATGTTGATGTCAGTGTGCTATAGCGTAACTTATCCTGGCATCAAGAGTTTTGCTGTGGGATGTCAGCAGAAGTTAAAAGTCATGATTTCAGCTTGTCATAGGAATGACATGTGCACTGCTAGGTGTGGAGAGGTTTGGTAGAGGTGACATGGGCAGGAATTTGGAGTAGGACAGAGAAAACCCATTGCTGCTCATCAGCTTTTCAGATGAGCTCTGCTTTCTAAACCCATGTTTCCCTTGTGTTTGATGCCAGAGGAGTGGAGTGGGGAAAGGAAGAGAGAAACAAAATACTTCTCGATGGACACTGCAAAGGACTTGCTGCTTTATCCTGCGCGTCTGCAGATGGTATTTGGGGCACAGCAAGCCTTTGTGCTATAGCGGTTTGTTAAGGGGAAGGCCATCTGAGCAATACTGAATAATGAATGTTGTCAGTGAAAGAAGTGGTACCACTGCATAGCACGTTAACAGAAACCAGCTCTTGACAAGGACCAGTACACTGAATTTATGATAAAATTCAACTCACAGCTCCAGATTTACAAACAAAGCCCCAGACACCCTGGTGTAGAGAGAAGTTCTCATCAAAAACAAGTGTTTTTATATTGAGGTTCCTTTTATACCCATGTGTTTGTCCTAAAACAAGAATAAAAAGTACCATACAGAAGAGAAAGAAAGTACTAATTTGTTCTGGGGATGAATTTAGGAGCTTAAACTGCAGTTTTTCTACATATGACTCTTCAAAAAAAATTGCTGGCACCACCTCGATTGTAAATTCCCGAGGACCTAAAGTTTATTGCCCTTCCATCGCTCTGACAATAAACTCCTATAGGAGGAAAAGGCTATCATCCTGATGACATCATTTTAATGGAACCTGCCTACTTGTAGGTCTGTTTCAGAGTAGAAATGAAACATGCCCGGGGAGAAAAGCTCCTGTCTCTAGCCACTTTTTCTGTCTTATCTTGATACTCACAACCTGTTTTGCTGCACTACCTAAAAATTAATTAGCATTCTATTCTGAGAAAAGATGATGTCATGTTTCAAATAATTATTCTTTCAGATCAGTGTACCTAATTGCACAACCATTTCTAGCTCTTTCTTCCTCAGCTTGGCCCTGTGGAATGATTTGGCATTTTGTGTTTATGTGTGATCATGCTACTCAGGTTGATGTTTTTAGAACCAGGGAGGAAAGTCAACAAGGAAGAGTTCATCACATTCAGCCAGTCTTAATGTTGTCTAACAAACCTTAAAGCCAGATCTTTAACCTATGCAAGTTCTTCTTTGATTTTTTAAAACTAAAACTGGAAATTACCCGCTGAGCATTTCATATTTATAATTGGTCCATCTGAAACTCAGAGTCTGCTTTTTACAACATTTTGGCCTTTTCTTCACAAAATGTGGTAGAGTTAGTATTTTTTTGTTTAAGTTTTATTTTTTTACTTTTGTTTAAGTTTATTTTTAAGTTTTGTCCTTTTGTTCCACGAACCTAGCAAATGTATACTCTAAGTCACACACACGTTTCTTCCAAGTTTTACATTTCTTTTTAGGCATCTGCTTTTGACCAAAGCTATTATTCTCCGCAAGGAGTAATACGTGGCTCCCCTTTTCAAGGACGGCTTCTTCCTCGTCACACTTCCTGTTGAGGCTGCTGTACCTGTGACCATACTGACCACCAGGTGCCGTCACCTACAAGTCAGATGGGGCTGCACGCTACGTACATCACAGCTGCTCTTCCTTTTGTTTTCATTGTTCTTCTAGAAACAGAACTGGACTTGGAGAAACCTGACATTAATATGAAATTGTTTTGGGGGACCCACCATGTAGTTAAGGGTAATTTCTCTTTTGTATGTTTTTAATGGGGCAGACTTGTTTTGTCCTTTTGTTCCACGAACCTAGCAAATGTGTATTCTAACCCTTGTCTTGTGCAACTCAGGCTTTCTAAAGTACACAGGAACTACGAATGTTACCTTCTTCACTAAAATTTCACTTTGTGTATGCTCTATCAGTTTGAGGATGGTATTTACCCATGCCATTAATAATATAAAGCCAGTAGAGAATGAATAGACACATGGATACAGTTAAGTATAAATATAAATTTCCATATGATTTATTTTTGTTCCTTGTACATAAGAAACAGTAATATACAAGTTACACTGCTTCAGAATGTAAAATGGATAAAAATGTGTACAAAAAAGCACATTTCTAGAAAAAGGTACTGGAAAATAGTAAAAACTGGGGAGTAAAAGCGAAAAACAAATCAAAACAAAACAAAAACCCAACAATTCTTCAATTCAGTGTGCAAACATATAAAAATAGAAATACTAACTCTACAGGCAGTATTTCCCGATAAATTATTTAAATAGCATATCTACACAATCTGAGATATCTATTCCAATGGCAATGAGAAAATAATTTATAAAAATAAAGCAATGGTATACAAGATGGTAGAAAAAACATAACTTTCAGAAATTGTATTAAACATTTCAATGCTATTTCCTTATGGGAATACTTTTTTGCAAAGAATTTTTATACTATGTACAACATTGACTTTTTTAGGTACTACAGTAGCTATAAGTTTGTTAGACACTAAAACTCTGCTTGATCCAAAAATTCTGTACTCAGTCACACAACAAATGAGGTAATATTTGTATGTAAGTTTCACCTTTGTCATTTTTTTCTCTTTTGGAAAAATGAAAAAAAATAGGTGTATATACTTTACTTCTCCCTGGAGATAGGCACGAGGCTAGGGGGTAAAATAGTATTAAAGATCTGATGGCTTTCTTTGCAATCTAAAACACTTGCAAATGGACAACCAACTAATTCCACTTCAAAAGACAAGACAAACAAAGAAAAAAATTCCAAATCATTCACTCTAAGCACAAAGTCAAAAGCAGTTTGTTATGAGATTTGCTGATAAAGCTCAGCTACCTGCTCTCAAACACTTTCCGTATGAAATCTAATTCCAGGTAGAACAGAGTTAATAAATAATCTGTATTTACAATCTTACAGTCATGAAGACTCCCAGCAAAGATGATATGGATAGCCCTTCCGCTTCTTCCTGTTCCACAATAATCCTTCAGACAGATCCTCCAGCATAGGTAAAAAATAAATATCTTACATTGTAAAGCGTTTATAAAACAAAACAAAAACAAGAACAACAAACCAAAAAATTATAGTCCAAAAGACAGAGTTGGAAAACTCCATGGTAATTCAGGTACAAAGAGAGAAAAGGAATGTTTTAGTTAAGCTGGTAAGAGTTTTGTGCCTTTCTAACCATAAAAATATAAGCGCAGCTGCCCCTCCCTTGGGAAGCAGCTGGAGCTCACTGAGATGGTAGGTTTTGCTCTTCTCTTGTTACATCTGCACAAGGTACACCCGGAAGAAAACCACCCATTTCCATGTGGCCAGGCAAGGCTGCCTCAAGCTTTGGCCTCTCTGCGCTGTGGCCGCCATAGGTGATATGTAAGGGGTGGGGATTGGGTAGACATCAGAAGCCAGGCTTCCCCTCCCTTCCCTACTTCTATTTAAGTGCCTGGTTATGTGGGCTAATCAGCTAACACTGGTCAGCATCATGAAATCCAGCAATAGTCTTTCAATCCCCTGAAAGTGATTTGGTACCAAAGTGTAACAGTTCCTCCGCATTTTCTCCATACAGTTGCCTCTTGGGTATGCGCCCTCGCCTTGGTGCTTTGGCCCCTTCTCCCCTTCTTCCTAAGGGAGTGTGTCAGGGCTGGTTTTGTTGGCTAATTCTAGTGAGTCCTCCCTTCTCTTGCATGCCTGAAAATGTTTCTGAGTCCACTGCTCAGAGAGGGCCCCACAAGAGCACCCTGCCTGGGAACGAAAGCGGAGTGGAGTGGGCACATTTCCAGTGGAAGCAAGTAGAAGCTTTTGCTTTCTTAGAAGCAAACCAGTCATTGTATTCTTGGGACGATGTTTTCTCGTTCATTGGAGGCTGAATGCCAAGTCTGCATTTGAAAGCTGCATTTTCTTGAGGAAGGTCGTATGTTCTAGGAGTCCACACTGATGCAAGCAGAGAAAAGAGGAAGGCAAGGAGGAGTGATCCTGGGGGTTTCTCAAGCTCTTTGTTCCGGAAGGTGCAAAACCAGCTTTGGTTATGACCAGTACTCTGATCAACAGTTCAATGATTAGGAATCTGTTAAATAATCATATAAACATAAATAAATACACACATGAAAATGAGCTAATAAGGGCACAGTCATCTTAGTGGCAGTTAAAAAGTTAACAACCCAGGCATAGCTCTACTTTTGTAGTGATGAAGGCATAATTTAAGATTGTTCAAACACATTAACATTTTTTTCCTTAAGCTGACTGTGACACTAGGATGAAGATACGGCACAACCTTTCAGAATTACTATTATGCTTTCTAAGGCCTTCAATGTTAAGTTTAGGGGATTTTATTTTAAAAATTAAAGCTGAAGAGTTATGTCCTATGTTAAATATTTTTGAGTAGTATCAACCGTCTTTCTTTACCACTGTGTTCGATCTGGCTGGCCGATGTTTTCATCTGGTAGGCCTGAGCCTTGGGTACTAATTGAGCACTTATTTTGTGGTAGAATTAATGCAGAATTCAACTTAAGTAATCAATAGGTGGGAAAAAAGGGAAGAAAAAAAGCTAAGGTTAATTGACAATTAATTAAACACTCCTTTCCCTTTTCAGCACAAGGAAAGTGTGTGAAAGACAACTTGTGCTGTGATAGCATTTTACAAAACTGTAGGCAGAGTGTAAAATTTATAAACATATGAAATTTTATAGGAAAATATTATTAACAAGGTCTCACGTGTATAGGTACTTGTCTGCCGTTTACTTCTGCACTGCACTATGAAGAACGCAGCAACTGCTAGGAATTTGCTGCTAGGAATTTGTGCCTTATTTACATTATAAATAAGGACTTAGGATTTCTTTAGCCACAGGTCATAGGCATTATCTTACTTTTAGCAGTCTTCAAAAGCAAAATGTAAATAACCCTGATTTAAAATTGTGTGTGTGTGTGTGTGTGTGTGTGTGTGTGTGCGTGTGTGTGTGTGGTATAGGGAATTAAACTTAGGGCTTTTACACTGAACTACATCCCCAGTTCTTGGTATTTTTTATTCTCACTGAGTTGCTAGGTTGCCTACGTAGGATGTGAACTTGGGATCCTCCTGCCTCAGCCTCCAGAGCTAAAATAGTCTTTAAATCAGATTCTCCATCATTTCATCCTCACTGTTCATCTAAATTAGAGCTGTCAACTGCACATTCAATGTAATATTGCTCCTACCTCTACATTCATATTTCAGGTCAGAGAAGAACACCATTTCTTGAGAGAAGACAAACAATCCTAGTCTACCACCAGCGTAGGTTTTGTCATAGATGGGTCCAGAGTCAGCCATGATTTTCTTCCCTTCATACATCACCACTCTGCAGGGAAAAAAAAAAAAATGTCATAAGCAACACTGCCACTCTTTGGTCTTTTTCTTTTTTGCCCATCCCTACAAGTAAAACTGAATCAGTCCAACCTTACCTAATGAACCCTGTCTTTGGCCTGTGGCTGAGACGCCATCTGTAGGCAGTGAAATCTTTCCAGCCTATGTGACGAGGGTCATGCCACAGAGTGCGCACCTGGAGGAAAAGGAAAAGAAAAGGTTGAAATAGAGCTCCACTGGGGGAAGGTTTATATTTCATCCTGGAGGGAATGGTGCTCAAAAGGCACTGTGTTGACCTGAATGAGCTGCCCTGTTAGCTTTCCCCAGGCCTTCTGTCATTTGTTGTGCACCATTCAATGAATATAAAGCAGTGGGGGAGGGAAGGGAAAGGAGTTTTTGTTGGAAGAGACTGAGCTGCTTTTGAGCTTGCAGGGTAACTCGTAGTCAGCGTGAGCTCCCCTCTCACACACTATTGAGCTTTTACAAATCAGAGCTCAATACCACTGTTGGTGATGCTGGAAACACTACATCGAAGGCTCCCTGTTGGGAATCTTGGCCGAAGTAATGTCCCCAGCACTGATAGAAACCCATACCTGGCCCGGGGTGTTGCCTGTGTGCCACAGGGCATTGCGCAGGTGCTCGCCAGGTCCCGTGGTGGAGTTCACGACTTTCACAGAAAGGCCTGAGTATCCCTGAGCCCGGGTGGGGTTGGTGTCCCAGTAGGACTGGGTGACTTGCTTCCACATGACGACGTAGAAGCGGCTGCTGGACTGGTAGCCAAACACAAATCCAGCATAGTCATCATCCCTTTCGGTGTTGATGAAGAAGGTACCACTGAAGTCTACAGCATTAAACTCATCAAAACCTGGAAAATGAGGCCAGGGCTCAGTTAAAAACATTAGAAGGTTCCGTGTTATACTCCTGGACATCCTCAGTGCCTACAGAGACAGGTTCAACTACCAGGTTTTCTATCTGCTTCTTTCTCATGTATGTATTTGCCTTTGATCAAAAGGCTGTGCTCACCTACAGCAAGTCCAGGATCACAGTTCACAGTCTGGACGAGTTCTTTACCCTGATGGCGTACAACCCAGTTAGGGTCATTTTGTGATGTCCCTTTGGGATCTAGGGGAATCATCTGGAATCGGCGGAAATCAGTCTCACTGATGTCAACATTCTCAGGACAGATGTCATCGATGTCTGGCACACTGTCATGGTCAAAGTCATCTTTGCAAGCATCACCTCGACCATCACCTAAGGTCAGAAAAAGCAAGAATTTAGTGAAATTCTGCTATTATGACTTTTATCTTGTTAAAGTTGGTGTCAGCCCTTTGTCCTCCCCAACACATTCAGCTCTGCTTTTATTCTCTCCATCCAGACAGCCACAGCGTCGATCGCTCTCTTACTACAGAGCGGCCGCACTGACTCACCATCAGAGTCTTTCTGGTCGGGATTGGGCACCAGCCTGCAGTTATCCCTGTCATCAGGAATGCCATCATTGTCATCATCATGGTCACAGGCATCTCCCTTGCCATCTTTATCATGGTCAGCCTGGTTGGCATTGGGCACATAGGGACAGTTGTCCAGATTGTTCTGGTGGCCATCTTCATCAATGTCCTGATTGTTGTCACAAGTATCCCCAATGCGGTCTGAGTCAGAGTCCAGCTGGAAGAGCAGCAAACATGGAAGGTCAATCAAAGTAGAAGTCATTATGTTAAAGATAACATTAATGTCCCCTCAACAGGGAAAATTCTCCTATATTTGATATGGCCAGCTCATTTCATGTTTATTTCTACAGTACTGAAGAAAAATAATATTAACAATCAAGTTTTAAAAGTTTTTGTTCTTGATCTTTGCTTTTATATGAAAATTTAAAAAGATATTTAAGATTTTTTTTAATGCAAAACTTTCTAGCATAGAAAGAATCACTAAGGTTGGAAAGCAGTTTTAACTGTTTAATCTTAATCTTAAAAATCCTCTAGGTACATTTTGTAATTTTTCATTGAAAGTTTTAGGTGTATACTTGCTGACATGTCAAGTGTATGAGAGATTTAAAATACAATTTTTAAGGTATTTGATTTTATATATGTACTTCATAAGAACTCTCATCTGTTGGCTCAGATAGATTTTAATTTGTTTTCAGAACAGATTTCCCCAAAGTACTTAGCATTATTCAGTATATATGGAATACTTTTTTTTTTTTACCTGATGCTCAAATTTTAAGATTATTATGATCAGAGGAATGAAAAGCTCCTCCAGTGAGTTAAATGACATTGAAGAAGTTTACTTTATGGTAAGACCCAAACTTGAAATAGTTGGTCCTCAATGCCATGTGGTCAGCAAAGCCATTGCAGGTTGTTCCATCTGCTTGATGCAACTTCACTAGAGCAAGTGTTTTGAGAAGCTGATTTCTCCTTTCTTTAATCTTATAAAAATACCACCATTTTTTAAAAGCTGGCTTGTAAACACCCACAACAACACATTTAAAAATGTATTCTCTCAATTTTTAATCCTAGAAAATGATGGGCAGTCACACAAAAGAGAAATGCCCTCAGACAGGAAACCTATTCTATGCAATAATGTTTATATGTAGCACACCCTACTACAGGTAAAGGACGAACTGTCTGCAATGTAAGACAGGGAGAACGACAGAAAGAGGAGTTTTCTCCTAGTTTCAGGAAATGTTTTGAATTTGATTCTTTCTTCCAGCTAGATTATATCATTGACTATGAAAATGGTTGTTCACTTTGCTTCTGGATATTCTTCCCCTTAGTCTTATGTATTATTAATACTGTCATGGAGTTGTATCATTTATCTTAACAGTGGTAGATTATGCTGTGCAAGTCAAATTGATCTTACAGAAGACAAGACTAAAGTTGCAGGATGGAGACCTATAGGAGTCCTTGCAGAGAGCTCACATAGCAGGTTATTTACATGAACATGCTGCACCTGGCTCTGAGAACTCTGAGCGCCGCGATAATAAGAGCATTTGCACTGTTCTAAACTCATTGTCTTAAAGGCCCAGCAACTGCAACACCTTGAACAACTCTCGAAGGAGTCCACCCACCTGATCTGGGTTGTGCTCCAGGGGGCAGTTGTCACACTGATCCCCAACCCCATCCATATCCGTGTCCCTCTGGTCCACATTGTAGACATACTGGCAGTTGTCTCGTTCATTGAAGATACCTGTGGAGAACAGGACAAGTAAGGGACTTTCCAGCCATGGCTTCTTTGACCAAACAGCATAGCGACACACTGTTGTGAAGGGAGTTGAAGCTGGGGGCATTTTCTGCCACACAGGCCCACTGAGGCGGAGAGCACCTTACCGTCTCCATCAATGTCTGCAGCACAGGCATCCCCTTCCCCGTTGTTGTCTGTGTCTGCCTGGTCTGGGTTGTGGTTGTATGGGCAGTTGTCACAGCGGTCTCCCACATCATCTCTGTCATAGTCATACTGGGCTGGGTTGTAATGGAATGGACAGTTGTCCTGCACAGAGGAGAAATGGAGCACTTTATGGTGCTGCCTGAGAAACCAGCAGAAGCCTCCAAACACATGCAAACTGCAAAGCCCTGCAATAATCATGTTCTCCTTAGCAGATATTCTCATGGAGTACTCAGTGCCAGTAGAATGATCTATAAAGTTTAAAGGCAGGACATAATGAAGGAAAAAGGCATTCCTGTTGGCTACAAATGAGGGAGATGTAAAATGTAATCTTATCATCTCAGTTCTCATTATAACCAAAGTAAGTTTTACTGTCATTTAACTATGACATTTGGGATGAACCTGGGGAACAAAGTGTCATTTGTTTATTTGTTACACTGTTATCTCTCTCAAATCGGGGAAATGGTAGAGGTAAGAAACAAACCCCTCACTTAGAAATTCTCTTGGCACATCTGAATCTTTAAACTGCTAAGACATGATGAATAATTTCTAATTATACCGTGTGTCAGTTTGGTATATTTTCTGCTATAAACCTGCAATTTTCCTGTATCCTCAAGTGATTCAGGATCTTGAATTAAAAAGATGAAAGAGGAGAGGGAAATATTTTTTACCCTATCATCTGGAATTTTATCGTTGTCATCATCATCATCACAGGCATCACCAATTCCATCCTTGTCATAGTCTTCCTGCCCTGAATTGGGGAGGTTGGGACAGTTGTCCTGGAAAAGAGAAGACCCATGAAAGCTACGGTTTGCATTCTTCCCTTCACTCAGCACAGACATGCAGCGCTGACTAACAGGAGAGGACCACATGTTGCTGGGGAACAGTGTATGTGTCTTTATGGGAAGGTTAAATAATGAAACAGTTTCTTGGAGACAGACACATAGAGGGTTTACATAAGTGCTCTAGCTTTTGTAGATGCTGTGAACATAAGCCACACTCTGCTAGGAGAGTGACCATTTCTTTGGATAAAAGAATTCATTGCAGGACACAGTTGCCAAAGGTCTGACCTGTTCATGTTCCTGGTACCAAATGATTTAATATTAATAAGAATCAATGCCCTTTTGCCTTCGGGAGAGTTAATCTATTGGTTTTATCTTCAAACCTACAGCATGCAAAATTCTCTTGTGTGTCCTTTGGCAGGGGCCATGGGCCTTCTTGTTGCAGGCACACGAGGGGAGGTGGCTATACCTTTTTGCAGTGGTAGGTAGCATTGGCTACGCACACCAGGTCCTCATTGGGCCAGCCATCCAGGTCTGTGTCCTCTCCGCAGATGATGCCATTGCCAGCATAGCCAGGTTTACACTCGCAGCGGTACATGGGGTCACTGTAGTGGCCCAGGTAGTTGCATTTGGCGTTCTTGTTACAGTTGTGTGTCCCGTCAGTGCAGGGGTTTCGGGGCTTGCACACCTGAGGGCACACATCCTGGTGTCAGCACAGAGCCTCCAATCCAAGAGTGGCACACACCACAGAACCAAGAAGAGAGCAGATCTTTGTTTTTCCGAGGAGACTGAGACCCTGGTTAGGTGAATACAGGTTACCTCTGTCTCTTACTACTCTCTCCCTGAAAATTTCTAGACTGTGGGCAAATGCTGCTTTACATTTCCCATCTTGAAATTGTTCAGCTCCCGAATAAATGTAAGCGCACCTGCTCACAACTGCTTTCAGAGCAGTGTTGTCAAACACGGTGACCACTAAGTCACCTCTTCAAAGGTACACTGGTAATTCCTTCCCTTCGTTGATATGCTTGTTGTTTTGGTCAAGGCCTGCTTGCTTCTCCCCTGATCTATTAGTCTAGTCCACTGTACCTGTTTGTTGGCTGTGGCATGTTCCACACCCCGGCCGAACGGCTGTGTGCCTGTGAAACGTGGTGGGCAGGGCAGGCAGTTATACCCAGGATCGGTGTTCTTGCATCTGTGTTCTCCATTGTGGTTAAAGCAGGCATCAGGCACTTCTTTGCACTGTGAGGGAAACAAGAGTTTTCTTAGTGTTTAGAAAATGCTGCCTTTGGTGGCCCACATCTGTGATAATCCTGGCACTTGGGAGGCTGAGGCAAAGAAATGAAAGGAAGGAGGAAAAGGATGGAAAGTAGGAAGCAAGGAAAGAAGGAAGGAAAAGGGGAAAATGCAGTCTTAAGGAAGCACCTGGGACAGGGTGCTGGTTTCCTAGCTTAGACGGCTCCTCACCTCATCTACATCTTCACACTGGATGCCATTTCCAGTGTAACCAGGAGGACAAGCGCCACATTTCCAGCTGCCATCGGGATAGCTAGTACACTTGGCCCCAGCAAAGCAAGGATTGGACAGGCATCCATCTGGGACAAGATGAAACAGACAGGTAAGTGGCAGATCCGAGCTGCTTCTACTGCTGTGCTGGCCACTTAACAAACAATACACATAAGATATTGTAGGGTCTCTGCTACTGACAACTCACTGGATGACACAGTCCCTCTGCATTTTAGAATAACTCAGGACTAAGCAAAACTCAGACCCCCTTGAAGCCTAACTGCAGCATTCAGGAAAATGGAAAGTTCCTAGGGTATTTTGGCCCTGGCCTGAGCCACTCACCAATTGGACAGTCCTGCTTGTTGCAGACTTGGCTTTCTGTCGTATCACCGATACAGTCTTTGCCTCCAAACTGCGGCATGGGGTTGTCACAGAGCCGGCTACGTTTCTGCAGCCCTCCTCCACAGGTGACAGAGCAGACGTCCCACAGTGACCAGGGCCCCCAGCCTCCATTGACTGTAAGAAAATGAATCACATGCAAAAATCAGGTCAGTTTTCAAAGCCTTACCTGTCACAGAAGACACCCTGAGCCTGACACATGGAAAGAATGTTTGGGAAGAGGGTGAGTTTGAAATGCTTTTCATTATGAGAAGCTGCTGAACACACAGGACTTTGTTCCTGTTTGTTTTTCTAGTCAGTAACCTTTTCCCTCCCATGACCCCTTGAACTGGAGGCTGCAGATAGCAGGCCACCAGCTGGGCAGAGCTGCTGCCCGCAGGTGGCTGCATGGCTAGGCACACACGTACTGGGGCAGGCGTCTCTCTTGCAGGGTTTGGTCTCCCGGGCTTCGCCTTCACATGGTTTCCCATTCATCTGGGGGCTGGGAGAGTTGCAGAGCCGGATCCTTGTGATCACACCTTCACCGCACGTCACAGAACAAGTTGACCATGGGGACCAGTGGCTCCAGCCGCCATCCTGTTTAACTAAAGGACAAAGCAGATGGTCACAAGTGGTGCTGGCTTGGAGCTAGTCAAAGAGCAGGGATCCTTGGGACCACAGAGATATGTTCCTAGCATGTGGTCCATGGGAGCAAAACCTCATGTATAGAGTAAGCTGGCTCTTGGCCACAACATCCCAGTGTCACGGAGAATCTTTCCTAGTAGGGTAGCAATCATATTTAGCTGTCCTTGTGGGTTTCTGTCCGTAAGCCAACATTTATGGAGTGTTTAGCATGAGGCCAGCTCTGTGATACTGCTTTATGTGCGTTATCTAAATAAAATGCTTAAGATAACTTCAGGAACTATTGCTATCATCCACATGTTGCAGATGAGGAGGGAGCTGTAGGAAGGGCAGGTTTTGCTAAGGGTGCAGAGACAAATGGTAGAGCTGGAATTCAGTCCAGAGATCCTGGAACCTGTGTTCTTGAGCACCCTGCCATAGAACTGCTCTTGATGATGACAGCAGGACAAGCCAGATCACTCCACTCCTAAGTGGATGGCATACTTACATCTCTTGTCACACTCCTGAATGTGGCAGGTTCGTGTCTGGACGGAAGAGCCCTCACATCGGTTGTTGAGGCTGTCGCAAGACCGGCCACGCTGCTGAATTCCATTGCCACATGTTACAGAACAGGAAGTCCACTCAGACCAGGGCGACCAGCCGTCATCTGCAGAGTCACTGGCTGCAGGGAGATAGAGGTCACTTAGTACTCCATGATTAACATAACCTCTGTCAGGGGCTATGATGTACTATATTTTCTTTTTTATTCCCTTAGCATCGGTATGTTTAAGTTCTTCTTTTTACACTTCCTCTTTTCTCCTCTCTCAGCATTTCAACATTTCTCTTTACTGACTTAAGATATCTGCATAGGCATTTCCAGCCTCAGCCTTCCAAGAATGCTGAAGTTTTGGGCTGCTGATAGCAGTCATTTCTGACTGCCAGGGAAGCCCCAGACCATGTGTTTGACAGATGAGCTTGAAGACAACTTGGCTGCTGTTGGCTGTGACGCTGACTTGGCCGGGAGGTTAGTCAGTTTGTTGTTTCTTTCATGCTAGCATCGGGGGCCTTCTCTACACATATTTGCACAGGCAGAAAAAACGTGTTTGTTTTCCATCTGCCCAGGCACCATGACTACAATCACATCTATCTGTATCAGACAGAAGGCTGAGAACTTGTTTTCTTTTGCAGTCAGTTAAAAGCTTTCCTAGGAATCCTTAATTCAAGTTCAGAACTCTGCCAGCCCCCAGCCAGTTTTGATCCCTTTAATCCATACCTCAAGTGAATGCTGAACAGAAACATACACAAATGACCATTACAGTACCAACATCGTTACTGTGACCCCTGGATGGGACTGGTTATTTTGAGCTCTGGCCAGTAATGTAGGTGTGTGTATGTATGTGTTGGGCAAGTAGCACTTCCCTGTTTTCTTCCTTATCTTGATGATGATGAGTCACTTTTATGACTTGCACCTACCGCATTACATATTATCTCAGCAGAGTGATTGCACTGCCAACAAAAACCAGAGATACAGTACCATGCAGCAGTGCAGCTCCTAACTGCTTTTAGTGCCTTTACGTCTAAACTCATGTAATTCTCTTCAACCTCTATACTGCAGATAAAACAGAAGTTTTAGGCTGAATTCTGCCCAAGGCTTACACCATTAAGCCTATCAATTTCTCAGGTGAACATATTTCTAACTCTGTACTGTAAAATCTAAAAGAAGTCATCCTAGATCTACTACTGTTTTATCTTCATCTCCTTTCTTAAAAGCATAAAACCAGAATAAGCTACACCAAGATCATCTATGCCATAATATGGAGGGATAATTCAGATTTTGTCATAACTGAGTTTATGACTTTAAGCAACATAGAATTTGTCAGTTAACCAGTTGTAGCAGCAAGAAATGGAATGAAAATATGATGGGGAGGTAGGGTAGGGGACAATGTTTGGTCTAGCTGTTCAGAATGTAGGAGAAGGCACCTAGTGTCACTTAAGAACAGTTAAGCTGTTTTAGGAACTTACGCCAGCACCGTGGGCAGCACTCTCCATCAGGAACCGTGGCATTGGAGCAGGGCATGATGGGGCAGGACACCTTTTTGCAGATGGTAACTGAGTTCTGCAGGGTGAAAGAACAAGGGAAATGGGTTACTGAGCGCGTTGCAAATAGAAGTTTACTCACTATTGCATTTCAGTGACAAGGCATGACGTGGTTAGGGCAGTAAGTGCTCTAGTGGAATGATTTTAATGAAAGGTCCATCATAGTGCTCTAGTGAAATGATTTTAATGAAAGTTCTGTCTGCAGCCACCAATATCAGAGTTCTGATGCTATACTGTATGCTTACCTATAACTCCATTCTTTGAAGAGTCTTTTTTAAATGATAGGTATGGAAGTTACAACACAAAGAATTTATATACATATGAGGAATCAACAAACATTATGAGTCAAGTCCACATCTAAAATTGAACTCGTGAAACTTGGCCAGGACTTTTAAATTTTTATATCGTATCCTTAGGAAAAGAAGATCTATAAGTATTTTCGTCTATAGATCTGGTGGTGTATTACAATGGAGAAGAAAGGGAATTTATGAAGCTGGTTCCCAAACTCAGTAACCTGTGTTTATATTTAAACTGTGCTCTGCTTGGTGAGCCATGAAAAGCCCAAACTCACCTGTCTCTGGTGTGAGGAAACATGCCAGCAGGCAGTGCCATCTGAACTAAGTGGACAGTGACATCCTACCAGTATGGGCCTAAGTGAACTGAACAACAATCAGGGCTATGTGAAAAGAACCCTATGTCAGAGCTGAATACAAATCAGGGCTGGGCGGGGGAGGGAAAGGAGGAATGTTCTAAGCAGGTTTTATTTACCTGACATTCAACACTTGGTCTTTGAACTAAAGCAGGCAATTACTCAAATGTCTAAGTAGATTTGTTCTCTTAGATTCTTTGCCTGGGGTATAATTAAGACTTTGATAAACTTTCTGAGAGTTTAAAGAATTTGTAGATGTCATAATTGCATCTTAAAGATAAATGCCTGTGGTAGCAGACCG
Source organism: Chinchilla lanigera (assembly GCF_000276665.1). Classification (NCBI taxonomy): domain Eukaryota; kingdom Metazoa; phylum Chordata; class Mammalia; order Rodentia; family Chinchillidae; genus Chinchilla; species Chinchilla lanigera. The sequence goes on along the minus strand of NW_004955416.1, from coordinate 6,493,367 downwards.
CGGTACATAAAAAGAACTTGTGCGACCAGGTGGGTATTTCCTGAGAAAATGTGGCTTCAAACACATGCCATCAGTTCGTAGCGTGTGACCATCCCTCACCTGACAGTGACACTCGGTGCAGCTATCCACAGTCCATTCCTCGTTATTCCTGTACTGAACGCCGTTGTGATAGCAGAGTGGAGGCCTCCTCAGCTCATTGGCCAATTCTTTATTCTCTTCCGTCTGAAAGGGGGAGAATGATCATTAGTGTCCAGCCTCATCTGGGGGCGAGTGGGGTGAACTGTCAAGGGCTAGTGGGCTGCGATCAGAGGCCACTGACCACTTTGCGGATACTGTCCTGCAGCGTGGTCACGATGGTGCGCAGGCCCCTGAGCTCCAGGACCATGTTGGACAGCTCTTCACAGGAGATGCCACAGATGGCTTGCAGGTCCTTCGTCTTGTGGCCAATGTAGTTAGTGCGGATGGCAGGGCTAGAGCCATTCACCACATTGTTGTCGAGGGTGAGAAGGACATTGGTAGCAGCTAAGAAACATAATGGGAAAGGAAAGTAGTAGAAAGGCTTCCGACTGGTGAGCTCACCAGCCAGCCGTCAAGTCCTTGGCTGTAAACATTTCATGTAGGACAACGGATGCAAGCAGAGGATGTTTATTTGTGTGGGAATAACATTTGAGGTCTTTGCTGTATTCTTTTTAGCTACATTACCTGGATAAATTATGCACAAACACTATTGCTTGAATTTCTCAGTCTATTTTTGGTGGAACTCCCCCCCATCCCCTTGACTTCCCCACATACCCTAAAAACAGAGGGGTACTCACAGCTGGAGCAGCCTTTGTTCCTGAGGATGTCTTCTGGTGTGGTTCCAAAGACAAACCTCACATTCTGCAGCACCCCCTGTAGGCAGAGGAAACACATTACTTGTAGCATACTGGGAGTTGGTGGGGGTGGGGACGTAGTCTCTGCACACAATAGACACATACAACCAAAAGCTTAAGAGGGCTCCGTGTTAAGGTCACTATGTCAAAATAACACACCAACATAACTGCCAGACAACCTCAAAATCTTATGTCTTCTGCCAAGTCTTCAGTATTTTACCAAGAATTTAGTTATCAGCCTACTTGGGTATACAGGAAATGGAATCTGATACTAAACCCAGCAGATCTAATGACACTCTCTAGTGTCAAAGAGTGAAATGTGGGAGTTCAAAGCCACAGTTGCAAAGATCTAGAAATTAAGGCACTAGGCTCCTGCAGCAACAAATAACCACTATTTCAACCTTCGGTTCCAGACTGGCTGCATCCCTCTGAGGAATCAGATAGCGAAGTGTTACTGATTCTGCCCATACAAAGTATCTACTTCAGGCCACAGTTAAAATTGGTGGAATGCATTTGAAGTAAGTTATTTTCTGAAGCTAGTAAGGAACATCTGATACTTGAACAGGCTGCTTGTTTTCAGACAAGGGATCCTAGGCCAGCAGGATCAGCAAAGGCAGCACCTGCTGCTTGTTAGAAATGCAAATTCTCTGGACCCTCTCTGGGCCTATGACTTCTGAAACCCTGGGACTAGGGGGCAGCAGTGTGTGATTTAGCCAGCCTGCTAGGGGTTTGCCAGTTCCCTAAGTCTGAGAGCTGCTGTGTCAGTCTACAAACAGCACTTCTTGTAGCCCTTGTGGCAGGTCAGCTGGCTGGCAAACGACCTCATGGATCAGGGCTCCAAGAAGAGGACTCACCTGGAAATTGTCATTGACGTCTCCCTTTGCGATGCGCAGCCTGGCGATATTGGCCAAGTCCCTGGTGAAGATGTTTTGGATGGGGACATCCAGCTCAGCATTCTCCATCTTCTCGCAGTCAATGTACAGCTGGGCCCTGTCTTCCTGCACAAACAGGGTGATACTCTTCCATTGGCCAGTGGCCAGGAGAGCTTCCTCCACTGACACTACTTGCTGCTTCCCCTGCGCGCTCAGGCTCAGGTCCAGGGTTCCCGCCTTGCCGTTGGAGACCACGCTGAAGATCTGGCCGGAGTGGTCTTTCCGCTCCACCGCCAGCAGCGTGCCCCGGGTCTTCTTCATCTGCCTCAGTGAGGCCAGGAGGAGGAAGCCTTTCTCTGCTCTCACAGCATCCACTAGGTCTTGGAACTTGTCATCGGGCACAGGGGGGATCAGGTTGGCATTCTCAATGCGGAAAGCTGGGCTGGATGGGTCAGGGCCTTTCACCAGCCGACGCCCAGAGCCCTTGCGTGCGGCCCCAGTGAGTTCAAAGATGTCAAACACGCTGTTGTCTCCCCCAGATTCTGTTGGGCAGGAGAGAAGACAGTCAGCTTTTTAGACTGGGGCCAGGAGTAGAGGGCTGGACTGTCGAGGGCTGGGACCAGAAGGACAGGGTGAAAACTGGCAATCACTGAGAGAGTTAGTTACCAGAGGTAAGCTGCGTCCTGATACTCAGCCAGGGCTCTGGGCAGAATCGGCTGGGACAGGGAGTAGGGCCGGGGACACACCTGGGCTAGCCTGCGCCCCTCCCCCAGCACTCCCAAGGACCAACATGGACTCACCTGGAATTCGGTTGGTGCCACACACATGCACTAGCAACAGGACGCTGAGTCCCCAGGCTAGCCCCATGGTGGAGCTGTTTGTGCCCAGCAGGGACCTGTAGGAGGAAGCACAAGAGCACAGGGTCAGAGACCAGCTAAGCAGGGAGAGTGGGGGAAAGGGGGGGTAGGGGGCAGGTCGCTAAGGGCCCCGGAATGCCTCTCCCGCCCCACGCTTAATGGAGGGAAGGACAACAGGATTTACTTTCCAGAGGGCATCATGCAAAAAGCGAGAGCGCTGGAGTCCGGAGACCGCAGTGTTCAAGGAGGAGGGGCACAAAGACCAACGATGGGGGCAGGGGCCTCTTTGTTGGAAACGAGGGGGGATCGGTAGGAACCAGAGATGCAGATTGGTGGGGGGTCAGGGAGGGCGGGAAGAACTAGAAACCTGGAGGAGTGATGCAAAGCTTTAGGGAGGACCTGAAAAATGAGAAAACTGGGGTCTCCTGGAGAGTTGCTGGTGAACCCATGGCTGGAGCCTTCCCAAAAAAGAGCTCCGGGGCACCTGGAAGGGACTAGCGGAGGGGCAGAGTAGGAGATGTGAGTCGCCCAGGTTCAGTGGAGCCTGGGGCTGGAGGTGGCTTACCTGTGTGGACGCCGGCGCAGCGGCAGGAGAAGCGGCAAGGACGCAACGAGGGGCGCCGAGTCCTCGACAGGCGCTGGGGCGGCGGGAGGCGGAGGCTGCACCCGGAGAGCTCGCGGGAGCCCGAACTCGCGGCGGGCTCGAGGCACTGGCTGGCGAAGTGCGGGAGCCGCGCGCCTTTAAAGGGGCGCGCACATTCCTGGGGATTCCTCTGACCAATGGGCGGCGGCCGGGCAGGAAGAGGAGGGGGGCAGTCTGGGTTCCTCTCTCCGCCCCCCGCTGCCTGGCTCGCAACTTTCCAGCTAGAAAGTGAAGGGGGAGGCCGGGGTCGGGGCGCCGGAGCAGTGGAACTTCTCAGAAAAATAGGTGCCCGCCCACGCTGCCTTGGCACCCCGGGGCTCCGCGCTCAGCCTCCTGCGCCACGCAGCCCGAGGCGTGCGGCGTGAGCATCCTGAGCTGCGACGAGGCTTTGGCGACCACCCAAGACCCTAGGGGAGGAGTGGTTTGCAGACAAGCCCGTCTCCTTGAATGTCTGGACGATGGCCGAGACGCTTTGAAATGACCCCCCAGAGTAGACTCTAAATGGGACCCCGAGAGAATTGAGTGTTGAAGAAGCTGTTCTTGTGTACTTATCCCTCATCCATCAACCCCGCGGGTCCTAGGTACTCTGAACTCCAGCCCTGGCCTGCACTCTGTCCTCCACCTGACCCCCTAAAGGAGGCAGCGAGAGCGCCGAGCTCCCGCTCCCAGTGCCGGGGGCCGCACTTTGCCAGACTCGGCCGAAGTCGCTTCTCGCATTTGCGCCGGCGCTTCCACGGCTTGCCGCTTGGGGGAGGTATGCGTATTCTGATCAAGGGGACCTGCGCAGACTGTTTCTAGTAGGGGGAATTTTGGGGAAACTAACTCATATCCAGTTCCCTCAAGTCGAAATTTAAGTTGTGTCTTGAAAAACAGTTTTTTTTTTTTTTTGTGCCCACTCGTGCTTCTTAACGTGACTCCTGGTTGGAGAATTTGCAGAACTATCTGGCTCCTGGGTCTTAATCTATTTACAGAACAGACCAATAGAATAATAAATTACTTTCTGCCTATTATTTTATTTCCCTTTTCTCTCTCTAAACGTTCTTCTCATTTTTCGGCTCCTGAAATCTAGGTGTGGGTCCCATTTCTGTGGGCACACACATTGCCATGCGCAAGGCTGGCTGCCTGATGCTTCTGTCACTGCCGTCTGGTCTCCAAGCCACCATCCCAAGCCAGCGTGACTCCAGCTGCCTGGAATTCCATTCATCTCTTTAGGAAAGGACGTCAGCAGTCACCGCTTTCCCTGCTGAGGTCCTGTCAGGGATGGCGGGAGGGACCAGGATGCAGTTAGAAGCATCACCAAATAAGGATCTGGGCACAGGCAATGTGGGGGAGGTGGGGATTCCAGGGGCTCACCTCCATTCTCAGCAGCTACCCCTGGCAGGACTTCCAAATGCTGGAAACACCCACGAGCTGACATTTATCAAACAGCAATTTCACTTTTCTTGCGTAGGAGAGTTGTGTGGCCCAGGGTGGTGGTGGTGGAGCGTTTGCTAGTTACTCAATATACACATCAAGTGTCTCTAGCAGAAAAGTACATTCCTCAGACACACGTTCCTTGGATTTCATATGTTGAGAGGCCGGAGCAAACGATTCTGCCAGATGATTAAATCAAATCAGATTCCCGTCCTGGAAGTCATAGATGCTTATTCATCCACACAGATCTGCAGATTTCAGACTCAGTACCTACTTCCCCAGAATCCACTTTGCTCATTGAAAGGTGACTTCAGATCTTCCCACTTATCATTAATTCTTCCGGATACTGGACATTTGGGAACAGTTCCGGAACAGATGGCCAGTGAATGGTCCTGGGCTTCTCTGGAGCTCCTAATGGTTTTGCACAGGGCAGATGAGGGTGTGAGGTGCTTCTGTGAAAAGACCATCTGCCCTAGGCATCTATTCCACACTGATAGAATAGGAACCAGTGCTTTCTGCCCCTTCAGGCTACCTGCTCCCTGGCCCAGGGACTGACACCTCTGGAGTTATCCTGGAGCTTGGCTGCTTTCAACAAAACAAGAAGAACTTGAATCTCTCCACACTGTCCAAATAAAAAGGTGACCAATATGGTCGCAGTAAAGAGCTATCTTGTTACAGAAAGCCGGCAGCAGCTGTACAGGAGTTAACACCAAACACAGCACCCTTCCTCAAGACACAGCTTTCCACTTGTTCGGGTGAAAATCAGGGTCACAGAGGCGGCTGTCTGGAGGGCTGTGAGGGACTCAGCCGTCTCCCTGCTGGTCCCACTCCCCAGAGGATTGGGAAGCTCTCAGAGAGGCAGGATGGACAAAGGGAAAACTTGCCACCTTTAATACTGGGGTTACCGTCCCTTGGTGTGTGTGGCCCCAACTAGGAGCACCAGGATTTCAGGCCAGTAAATTGATATGGACTCAAGGGATGGACCCTTTAGGGGAGGAAGTCAGTTATCTCCTTGCCAAATCATCACCTGTGAGGATTACTTTCCTTCCTGGAATGTAAAGCACATGGCATTTCACTGTAGGATTTCCCTTCTGCAGGTACCCTTAATTGGAGCTAGGACTGACTTGAACACATTGCCAGTAAATGGGAGGGAAGGGCTATTAGTGACAGTTTAAAAATTGCATGTGGTTATGTGGAACCAGGTAATTGAGAAAAAATACTTTGTTTATCTAGCAAAGAACAGTAAGGTGCACTGTGATTTTATGTTAGACTTAAAAAGAGTCTGTAATTGGGCTTTGAGGCACAGGAGCTTCTTCCCAGAGGTAACTTTTAGTTTTTCTCTGTCACGAACAAAAACTTAGACGAAACAAGCATAAATATTGGCAAAACTGTATGCTGATTAAGGGTGGGAAAAAACCGGAAGGGTAGGGGGAGAAAGGGCTCTGCAGAGCGAGCTTGGGCCAAGGAAAAGGAGGAAAAGGGAGAAAAAAATAGAAAGATACACTCTACAGCATAGAGCGGGTTACTGTGAAAGGACACCATAGGACAAGCGCTTAATGGCGACTGTCCCTTTTTTGTATATTCCACTCTGACCTTACATCCGGGTCATCCTTTCACAAACCCACTCAAGTTCTCAGGAAAAGTCTAAGTTCAGGGCTCTGAGAATTGTTCTGTGCGTGTGTCCCAGGAACTCGTTAGGCCTCCTTTCCCAGCAAGTTTCAGCCATATCCCCTTTCTGCCTCAGGTCGGAAATACTCAGCAATAGGAAACTTCTTAGGTGTGTACAGCAATCAAACATTGCCGTATGTTAGGGCAGTCTAAAACTGTAGCATCTTCAGAATGAAGGCATCAGAAATTTATTCCCCCTCAATATTTCCCCTAGAGATTATGGTTTAAAGTTGTTTGAGTTCCTCCTCTGTGGTCAGAGAAAGAGGGATGCGATCCATAGATTTTTCTTATGCATCCATCAGACGCATATCCAAGATTTCTTGTCCATGAGATGATGCCCTGGGGCTTTATGTTGTCTTGTTTCTTCTTTTTGTGAAATTTTGAAGCATGCATTATCTTTACCATGGAGGTCGTCATCTTTTGCTTTTGTTGGTAGTGCAGTGTTGGCATTGAACCCCGACCTCACGCATGCCCGGAAAACACTTTACCGCTGAGCTACCTCTCCAGCTTATTTTCCACCTGCAATCAGTCAAATGAATCAATCCATCAATCAATCAATCAATCTATCTATATCTGTCTTCTCTATGGATCAATCTAGCATCTTTCTGTCTATTTATCTTGAAACAGAGTGTCATTAAAATGCTCAAATTGGTCTCAGACTTGTAATCCTCTTTCCTCAGCCTCCCAAGTAGTTGAGATTATAGGTGTGGGCCACTGTGTCCAGCACCTTGTTGTTTTTCTTTTTGAATCACTTTTTAAAAAATATGTAGGAACCAGATTTTAAGTACCTAAAGCCTTGGGCTCAGGAAGAACTCTTATGTTTGAATTTCCAAATCTCTTTATGCTTAATTCAGTTAATGACACAGGAGAATAAGAATACTATTTCCTGAACCAGCTGTACCAATTCACACAGTCACCGCTTAACTCTCTGGCTGAACATAGTGATTGGTTCTCAAACAAGGCACCCTTCTCACAGAATGGAAATGATACTCTGGGGGAGTTGATCTCAGTGGGAGGGGGTAAAAGTATTGGTTTAGGTTCACTACATCCTCCCTTCTCTGCTTCCTAGTCAATGACTGATTAGGGAAAAAAAGCATGTGGCCCAGTTCTGGGCAATACAAAGTTGCCTAAAGACTTGGGGAAAGTTCTTTCTAGATTTTAAGAAAGAGCTGTGTGAAACCAGGCTTTCTCTGTCTCCTTTGGTTACCAACAAGAATACTGCTAAACATTCTTTGGAGCCGCTGCTCACTGGAAGAGCAGAGCGGGAGGAGGAGCCTCTATATCAGATGACATTTTTTGAGCTGCTAAAACCACTAGCCCTAAAGGCCTCTCCCTTCTGGATGTCCTTGGATATGTGCTTAGTATTTAAGCCAGTTTGCTATTTTTTCTATTTCTCAGAATCACAGACATCACAACAACTCTTTTTCTCATGTCCACACACACCTGGCTTGAGCCTTTTTTTATTTCTTTAGGTTAGACATTTTACAGTTGCTACATCTGTATTATTGAATACTTTCCAGGAAGATGGCACCGTTCCTCTCCTCCCACTGGCATTAGAGAGCCCTTCTCTGTGTCCCTTTGCCAGCAGACCATTCCTGTCCCAAACGTCATTCACCTCTGAATGGTGAGCATAATTTTTGACTCTATCATGCTTTTGTATTCCTCTTTTGGAAGACTCTGAAATATAATCCAGGGGTTCACAAGGGAACAAACATCCAGGATGGACTGATCCTGAGGAAGGAGCTGGGAAATCCACCTGCTGGGAAATCAAAGATAAGGATGGCAAGAAGATGAGAAAAGGAGATGGAGGCCTGAGCCTGGCTTTCTGAGTTTACGTGAGAACAGGCTCTTCATATGTAATCGTGATAACCCCAAAGTGCCATCTTTGGCAGAAGACCCTTTAGTGCTCTGGACAGCGGGTGCAGGGTTACTCAGGGGGGGTGGGTGGAAAGCCCTGCATTTGGGAGGAGCTTTCTGACTCCGTCTCCTCACTCCTGTCTTTATTTAACATTTGTCCTTTCTCATCTTGGTGAAGGATGCCACCTTCTGCAGGATGATTAAGTGTGGGCTAGTTTGGATTTCAGTATAGAAGCTTGCTTTTCAGGTGTGTGACATCTCCTAAGGAGGCCACGTGTCTACTTGGATGTCTCCCCAGAGCCTCATGTGCTTATACTGGAACTTTGAGGGTGACTAAATCATGGGGGCGCTAGAGCTAAATGTGATGTGAAGAGGTAGGGTTTGGTCAGAAAGGCCCGGGCACAGGGGCGTGACCTGGTGGGTGCATCCCCTGTCCTCCCTTCCTGCTCTGTTCCCAGCTGGCAAGATGTGAGCAGCTTTCCTCTGCCCAGGTCTTTCCACCATGCCACCGACCATGCAAGGACTGAATCTTCTAAAAATCTTCTGAGCCAAAATAAACCTGTCCTCCTTTACATTGTGGGTGCTGGGTAATGTGTCCCAGCGATGAGGAAGTGACCAAGACACCACATATGCAAAACCTTACATATAAAAAGAACGAGCTGGGAAATCATGCACATTATTTCATTTGATGAATCCAAATCTCACCTCCCAGTTACTTCCCTCTCAACCAGTCCTGCTAAGTACCATGGTGGTGATCATTTCTTTAAGCCAGAAAGAGCCATATTGCCCAACTACTCAGGTAACAGATGAAGAAGACAGTTCAAAGAAATGATCTGACTTGAAAAAGCCTGTAGAGCCTGTTGGTTGTGGAAATGCAGAATACTGTCAGGTTTCCAGTTCTGAGTCCTTGCCTTCTTAGCATTCTGTTTCTCAAGACTCATTTAACAGGGTTTCTAAGATGCTTACCAGTTTGCCAGTTAATGGCAGGATATGTGACAGATAAGCAGATAGAGAGGTGGTGGACTGGGAAAGTGAGGAGGAAGGAAGGAAAGAGGAATAGCAGAGACTGATCATTGCTTGTTAACGGAAGAGCAACTATGCTAGTCTTGTCTTCTTTATCTTCAGAGAAGAGTACTTAATCTAGCTCCCTGATTCTATTTGGAGTTTACTGAAACTCTAACTGTTGCTTCTGTGGTTTGTGCTATGCTTTGGCTTGAGTTTGGGATTGTCTTTGCCTTACAAGTGTGCTACCATTTCAGAACTTCCCAGTCTCTGGTGCAGTAGAGCATCACTATTAATTCTTACACAGGTTTCATGGGATGGGAATCACCTGGACCCTCATCATCCTGGGCACTGTGAAATAATTCATTCAGCCCAGTGCTGACTGATTCTTTTGTTGAAGGAGATGTTAGATGCTCTGCCCACAGTGGGGGTCCCAGTTATGTGCATGATCCAACAAACAGATATTTGAAGAACTGAAAAAAATATAGATTAATTGGTTTGGAGAAGGGGAGAATGTGCCTTAATTTCCTACTTCTCTTTCTTGTTGAGAGTGTAAAGGTGTTGATCTATTATTTTCACAAAGGATGTGGAGTAATACAATATGTTTGGAAATAGTGGAAGATTTCCTGAAAGTGAGTACTATAACTCATTGGAATGTTCCTGAGGTGGATTGTGACATCTTTTCTGAAATGGTTAGGGATAGGCGGTTATTCTGGAATCCTAAGGTAGGTGTGATCTCACCCAGTGTCTTGGAGATTTACTGAGTGATCGCCAGGGGTCTCTGACAATAAAGAAGTCCAAGGAATTTGCAAATCTGTGAAACAGTGGAGTTTCCAGCACTTCCATGACGAAGTTTACTTCTGATGCTGATTAAATTCCCCTAAACAATTTAACTTGTTTGAAGTTTGACATGCTATTTCAAACTACCCATGTGTTAATTATAATTTTTCAAATTTTCTGAACATTCTTTACATACATTCCTGATTAAGTGTTATTTCCATTTCTGGGTTTTTTTTTTTTTTTTGGGAAAAAATTTAAAGAGTAAGACAAACAAACATAAAGAAAAACTCAACTCTTTCTGGGAAATGTTTGGACTGTGTGAAAAATTTTGAAGATCAATTATGACATGGAGATTGGCATTCAATTTCAGCCTGGACGAAAGCGTCTGGAAAACACGGGCACAACCAGATGGCTGAGTTACTGGATATTGCTTACAGTGATATCAATCTTTTAGGATGTTATTTTCTCTTATTCTTTTATTCATTGCGAGATCATAACAACTTGGATTTTACAGAACTGAGCCAAAAGAATTGTCACACTTTCTAAATTCAGAAGATGACTGTATAGTCTGAAAAAAGCCTTCATTTTATTATGACACCGACGATAAACACGACTGCGTCATGGGGAAGAGGAGCACACAGAGGAAACGCTTTCTTTGTTCTTTTGTCTTCCTGGCTGTTCACCATTCCATCTGTTATTCTTTTTTCTTTCTCTTATCTTTCCCTCTTTCATTTACTCCCCTTCTTTTTTCTCCTGCTTTCCCCTCTCCTCCTCTCTCCCTTCCTCTTCATCTTTATTTCCTCCCCTTTTTCTCCTCATCCCTTTCTCCTTCCTCTTAGGGTGGTAGTGAGGATGACATGCAGTAATATACCTAAAGGTCTCAGTTCATTTTATTCAATGACCTGGAGTCCACTCGCTGGAGTTCAAAGTCCCAACTTTCCTCAGAACTCTAACCACTCCATGCATCTTTCTTCTTCCTAAGACTTGAAGGCTGAGGACGTCTGTTTGACTCCTCTTCCTGTTTCTCTTACCAGTTGCTCATTCCTCCCTAAGGAATAGTGCCCAGCACCTTGAATCTCATGGCCCTGTTAAATCCAGTAGCTTGGATGTCCGATTTAGCAGAGGAGCCTAGAAATGTGTTCATTTGTTTGATAACATTTTTCAAAAGCAAGGTATGTTCACCACACCCAGTCAAACCCAGTGGCTTTTCCATTTTAACTTTCCTCTGACACTCTTCCTCATGCTGGAGTTGGAGCAACTACTGGCACTTTTTGGATGTGACTAGGGGGATGTAGTTGAATTATGTATTGATGTGGCTTGCAGCTACTTTTACATGCAGTGGAGTAATCACAAGACATCATTGCCTGAGTCTTCCTGTTTCCCGCTGGGGTCCTAATCTGGAGGGGTGGGGTTCGAGGTGGTGCCATGACAGGTCGTGTCAGCCTGTGGTGACTGACATTGGGTGCACACGAGTACTGGAGGAGAGGTAAGTTTGAAGTATACGTTCTAGAAGGCCGCCTGTGGAAGTGGTGTGAAAGTGCAGGGTGCCCATATTTTATTTTCCCCAGATTTTGCGGTGTTTGTTCCTCACTGTTCATTTTGTACAGCCTTTTCTCATTTTAAATAAACATTCATTTCACCTAATTTTAAATTCATAATTTTATATTATTTATCTAAAATAAGATCCCTTGAGTAGTAGGTATTTCAGCCACCAACCCCTTTAAGTCCTTTCCCAGGGAGAGGAAAAGAGAGACTGAAAAGGCAGGAAGCTTTGGGACCATAGCAGAGGGCGTGAAGTGACAGTGAGGGCCAGAAGGGACAGGATTTCCATTTGGTGCTTCTGTGCATATGTGGTAGGCATTAAAAAATGTGTTGTAGGGACACTGTAGACATGGACATTTCTATGTGTATTGGTGAATAAGTTAAGATAGAGAGGAAAAGGAAAGTGTAACTTAATTGTACTAATTATTATAATAACCTACATGAATTGTTTACCACCAATCCCTAATTATTGTGTAACAGAATAATAATTAGGTAAACCAATTAATATTGCAGATTAACTTGTCTAAGTTTTATTTGACTGTAATCTCACATCCTCTAAATACAGTAATTTTGCAAAGTTTAAGGATGAGCTGCAACCACAAAGCTTTAATTAGTTTAAGATTTCAGTAGCTCAAATTACAGCGCCTTCCGTATATACATGTGTCAACATCCTGTTCGGAAATGCTCCCCACTATTAAAAATAAATGGACCCCACACCTTCGGTTGTTAGAGATGAGAGTTAGCTTCAGATTAATTACTGTTCTTTTAGCAATTTGGAAGATGTGGCAGATTACAAATGCCCTGTAGGGATAGGTCATTGCTCTTCCTCTACTGTACACCAACTTGTTTTCTGTTTATATATGTAAAATTTCCTTTGCACATTCTTTTTTCCCTTATGTGTTCCTTTTAGAAACTTTTTATTAGTGTATGTCAAGACGCATATCCATACTGCATCCTGATCCTTTTTACTTCCCTTTCCTTGTCCCTCTGTCCTGTCTCCCCTCATCCCCAGACCCCCTTCCTGCCTCTGCAGAGTCTATCTCCCTGTTTCTTGTCATCTATCTTTTATTTTGCTCTTTAAATTACTTATATTTTGGGTTTTTCTCACATAAGAGAAACCATGTGATATTTAATCTTCTGCATCTGACTTATTTCACAGTATTACGGATTCAAAGTGATCCATTTTCCTATCAGTGGCTCAGATTTATATTTATGGCTGAGTTCTTTATGTATTCTTATTTAAATGCACATGATGAGTATTTTCTTTCATGCTTTCCCTTACATTCATGTTTTGAAGTTTTCATAAGCTATGTGTTGTAATTATCCTGAGATATTTGTTATGTGCCTACTATGTGCCTGGTATCCTTCAGGACTGTGAAGGATGCTGATGATGAGGTGTATGGGGTGCGGAGCAGCAGGCTCACTGGTCTGCTTGTGTGGAGGGTATTGGGGGCAGGTAGGGTCACAAAAGGTGTCCTTGAAGAGGTGATATTTGACATCAGTCTTAAAGAGTCCACTTAGAAAGGCTTGGACCTTTGGTACAGAGGAAGGACTAGTGAAGGTGTTCACATTTGCAACCCCCATTTTTGTTTCCGCTAAGCCCTCTCAGCATTTGCTTAAGAGAATCTGACCGGTCACAAGGGCCCCAGAGAGAACATCTGTACTTTTAATGGTCCCAAGTATATTGTGGAAGAATCATCCTTTCAACTCCTTCTTGCCTCTTCTTGTTTTCTGTGTTAATACTGCAAAGTCAGGAAAGCAACTAACCCAAGCCATTAGTAGTTAACTTTCTCTTTGGATGAGGATAATGAATGAAGTTTCCTGGATGATGAAATTTATTGTAGCCTGTTCTGCCTGCTACCCCTTTTGTTGGCAGATTTGCCAGCCACGTGGATGCCACTTTTCCTGAGTTTTAATTAGTAGATTTCAGAAGCCAAAGTAATACCTTCAGCATGTATGCATGTCCACATCTTGCTCTTAAATTCTCCAGGCTTCTTCTCTGGATACCTCTCTTAGCCTTGAACCTAATAGCTGTGCAGTCACTTTTTGTGAATGAAAGAGCAGATGAACGAATGAACAAATGCCCAGGACAAACTTTATGATCAACTAAGGTAAGCCTCAAAGCATAGGTGAGTATAAGAAACAGTTAAATTCCTTTCTTTCTTGATCTACTTAATTATCCACACCCCCAATCAAACTGTTCATATAACACCTTAGATTCCAAAGAGAAAGGCCTTAGGAAATAGTTCTTAGTTTAAATTTATATGGGTTTTAAGATTATGTGTGAAAATACATCTATTTCAGAAAACATGCTATACCAAGGCCCAAGAACCAACGCATTTTCTTTGAATAGTTGAGGTTGTAAACACACACAGAATTTGAAAGAGATAAAAGACAATGAACTTCCAACTGTAACTATGGCTGAATAGAAAACATGGAGGAGTGAGTGAGCCAGGTGAGCTCCACCAAGAAACATCAGTGCTCCCCAGACTAGCCTGGCCCGGGTGGGGCAGACCAGGGCCAGGCTCAGACCGGCGGTCATGGTGCCTTCTTCATTCCCCACCTGGAAAGACTTCCTAAGCTACCTTAGAGGATGCTGATCAAAAGCCTGCCTGAGTTGTTACCTGAAACAGAAATGAACAGAGCAAGACTTAACCATGAAGCGATTTACCCCAGAGACAGGGGATCCCTGCTCAGGTGATGCGTGCTCGGGTGTGCCTGTTGGCTCTAGCATGTCTCTAACAAGGACTCAGCTGTGCTATTTTATGATATTTCTCTCAACCAACTTGGGCTATGGGTCTAAATGGAAGCAGGAAATTGTTCTTTCCTGTGTGATACCCCCTGCAACTAAGAGCATCTATTGTATTCATCTTCCAGGCTGATGGAGATATTGAAATTAAGTAAAAATAATACTTGGGCTAAGAGTTGTTATTATGGGTTGAATTACAGGTTTTATTTAAAAACATTCTTTTAGGTGTGCGAAGGAAAGCAGGTGTGACTTTGAACAATCTTGTTTTCCTTAAGAGCTGTAGTTCTTAATTTCCATTAGTTGAATGCTACAGTCCCTTCTAGTGTTAACATACTATGGTTCTCTAATTCTCTCCACTATACAGATATATATGGCTAAATGTAGGCAAGTCAGCTGATCAACCTGCGATTCACTGGTTGTGTGAAGCAGGAGACAATTATATTATACTACATCCTGCATAGCTTTCTGAAAATCCAAGGACTGATCATTTTATCAGCTGGCTTGACTGCAAAAAAAGTGAATTCTGGCCAGTTTAAGTAGAAAAGGGATTTACTACAAGAATGATCTGTAAGATCACTCAGAATACTGGGGGAAAGAACCAGTTGAAATAATGAAATACGGCCAAACCCTGCAGAAGACTGCCTCAGTAAAGGCACTGCTCAGTAGAAGGATAACCGGAGCATCTACTGCAACTTCTGGAGTGTAGGTACATAAACTACCCTCAAAGGTACATTCACTATTAAGCTACTTGTCTACCCCTAGAGTTAAAGCTGGTACACACATAGTGTCACATTGTCTGTTCTGAAATATGTAAAGGAATACAGATACTGTAAAAAAGAGCCTGGTTATATGCCTTCCCACTTCCTAGTAGAGAAGTCCCAAACCCACTTCTCCAGCCTTTCTTCTTTTCTATTTTTATTTTTTATTTTAAAGAGAATAAAAAAATAACAAAATAACAACATAGGCAAAAACAAAAAAAAGCAAAAACAATAAAAATGATACAGGATTTCAAAACAGAATGATAGGAATTAACAGTGGTTGTTATATTACATATCATTATCTTTAATGAAGTTGCTCAGATTACCAGATGTAAGAATGCAAGATTGATCAAACCAATAAGAAGAATAAAAAATAATTTTAAAAACATTAGAAATGGTACAGAGCTTCAGTGGACAAGGTGGTAACAATTCACCAATGGTTGCTATATTGCATATTGTTGTCTTCAAATTAGTTGTTCAGATTACCAGATATAAGCATGCAAAATTGGTCCAAAAAATTTAAGCGTTAACTGCTCCAGCCTTCCTTTTATCTGGCTCTGTCAATCAGATGTCCTTGCACCTAACTCATGGTGAAGCTTGTGATGTAAAGAAGTGGGTGAGACTTTGCTAATTAGCATATTAAATATCACAAAACAGTTTCCACTTTGAAAACTAATGACTTATTGATTAACATGATGGACATCAGATGTGGGATACCCTTTGGATGAAATCAATATTTAAGATACTATTACGGGCTGAATTGTGTCCCAACATTTACATGTTGAAACTTAACTCCAGAACCTTAGAATGTCATTGTATTTGGTGTAACCTTTAAAGAGGTGATTAAATTAGAATAAGGCCATTAGGGTGGGTTCTAATGTAACCTAACTGGAGTCTGCAGGAGAGAAAGACATCTGGTTACACAGAGATACTCCAGGAGTGTAGGGTACAGAGCAAAGACCATGTGTAGACACTGTGGAAAGGCAGTCACCCACAAACCAAGGATGCAGGTCTCAAGAAAAAACGAACATGCCAACATCTTCATCTTGGTCCCCCAGCCCTCAAAACTCTGAGAAAATAGCTTTGTTGTTTATGTTCTCCAATCTGTGATATTTTGTTTTGGTAGTTATAGCAAACTAATGGAGAGATATACATTGGCTAAAAGATTAGAGGCATTTCCTGTCTCTAAGGAGGAAACCAGCAAAACCTGCAGCCTTTCCTTGAGAGATAACATGTGATATTTGATCCCTAACTGTTCCTGTGTCCATCCTGTTAATTGGAAGATCTCTAGTTTTCTGATATGGGTTATGAGGCTTCCAGAATCCTGCCTCAGGCAAGCACCATGTCTGCTTTGAGGAGATGTTTCGTAGAGGTGGGGATGAGAGATCCTCACAGGACAGAAACCCGGACTTCTATGAACTTACACAACATGTGGTATGAACTGTTAATAAGTAAATGTCTGTGGGCAAAAAATGGCTCAAGACTTGGTTTCATTATATGGTAGTGAAATTATGCAAAATAGCTATGTTGTACTCATCTTGTGGATGGCCACACTGGCTTGGATCAGTTCCCCTGAGGTGTTCACACATACTGAGCAACCCTTAAAATGACAGAAGTCTGTCTTCATGACCACAGGGAGTCCACGATAGATGTAGGTGTAGGTCTTCATTACTTAACTCTTAAATGAAGTTATCTTCTCAATCAAGTACTCATTTATCTTTTTCTTTTAAAGAGTTCCAAAAGATGTGTCACAAAACATTATTAAAGACAGCCTTCTGTGATTAGATAAATTTAGAAACAGTTAAAAACCCTCTCTCCTCTCTTAGAGATTTAGAATCTATTAGCATCATATTAAAGATCTAGAAAAGTCCATAGTAAAGAAATCTACTTAAATGTATTTAATATAGCATTACCTACTCAATTTCTCCTTCTCTTATGACTTTGAGTCATGTAATGGTTGACTGATTGTGTCAATTTGAGAAGTTTAGAAGCATTACTAAATTGGTTCAGCAATTCTACACCCTAGGGTATAGAGGACCTTCTGTAGGGTGGCTGTCTGAACCACAGGGTGTAGAGGACCCACTCTAGGGTGGCTTGCAGCCTAGGTGGTCTAAAAAGGAAATGAGGAAGGACAGACTGGCTTCTGTTATTTGGAGTAGCTCCATTCTTTGTCTTTAATGTGGACGTCATCTGCAGGCTTCTAGTGCAGACTCTTTGGCACCCTCCTTAGACACTTGAACCTTCCAGCCTAGACTCTTCAGCCTTCTATCGCAGACCCATTGGTCTGCTGATGCAGACTTGCATGGAATGTTGCAATGAGCCCCAGACCTTGGACTGAAACCTTTAGTCTCCAGTGTGCAGACACCCTCTGCACGCTTTCTCATCCAACTTTGTGGCTGACCACTGTAAGCTAATCTTGTAATTGCTTATACATTTGTATGTCTTGTGTTGTATCTGTTTCTCTAATAAAATACTGACCGACACAGGTCAAGTATTTACTCTTTCTAAACTCAGTTTACTTTTGATGAAATAGCGATAGTAGTTTTTACTTCACTGGATAAATGTGAGCTTTAAGTAAGAAAATGGAATCAGTATTTAGCAAAGTTTCTGGGCTACCTAATGTTGGTGTTATTACTGCCGCTACTACCTTCAATACCAGGGGGAGTCTGCATTGGGGTTTTATTGTTAGTGGACAAGCCATGCACAGTGAAGCTTGATGTTATATATCCCCTTCTTTATTTTGACACCTTCTGAAAGCTACAGACTGAGCCCCTATTCACAGGCTGCAGGATGCACACGTGTACTCTACCAACTGTGACATTGTTGATGGAATTGTTATATGTCTCTACAAATTGTTCAAAAGATAATCTGCACATCAAAAGCAGTTTCCTTCCTCTAATTATGGAAAGATAGAAATGAAATAGAGGGATACACAATCGAGCTTGCTGCACACAGTACAGACAAGTGCACTAGTTCCTGAACGTGTTCCCACCCAGATGCAGTCGGGGACTTCAAGTGTCTGGCATTGCAACTACAGCACCTGATGGAGGCCACTGTAGTGGAAGAGGCTGTTTTGTTTGGGATGATGAGCATTGAATGGCTCCATTTTCTTCATAGTTAGCAGTTCCTGTAGGTAATATATTGGAATTTTTCAGAGAAAAATAAATAGTAGGATATATAAATGTACATGAGGTGATTTATTATGGGAACTGGCTCATGCGATTGTTGAGGCCCAAAAAGTCCCATCATTTGCCATCTGGAGGCTGGAGAACCAGGAATCTGGCAACGTCATGCAGTCTGAGACCGAAGACCTGAGAGCCAGGGAAGCTGGTGGTGTAACTCTCAACCTAAGGCTGACAGCATAAGAACCAGGGGTTGCTGGGTGCATCTCTGAGTCTGAAAGCCTCCAAGAACCTGGAGTTCAGATAATCAAGAACAGAAGATTGAGATCCCAGGTCTTGATGGGGGAGCACATTTACCTTCCTACCTTGTTCTACCTGGGTGCTTGGTTGATTGCATGATGTCCAGCCACACTGGTGAGGGTAAGCTCTGCTTTCTTCAGTCTACCTATCCAAATGCTAACTTCTTCCAGAAATATCCTCACACTAGCCAGAAACAATGCCTTACCAACTATTCGAGTATCCTTTAGTGAAGCCCAATAGATACCTAAAATTAATATCACAGCCAGGCGTGGTGGCACATGCCTGTAATCTCAACACTCGGGAGGCTGAGGCAGGAGGATCGTTGCAAGTTCGATCCTGGGCTACAAAGTGAGCTCAAGTTCAGCCTGAACTGCATAGCAAGACCCTGTCTCAAAAAGACCAAAAAAAATTAGTATCATATATAAGAAATGCAATTAAACCCAAATTTGGAAAGCTTGAATAATGACTTTGACTTTTGACATAATTGGAAATGGTTTACTACACTGAATTATCTAGTAGTGATTTGGTACTTATTGAATATGTAGCTACTGCTATTACTCAGTATCATAAGGCAATGCCTTTCTTGGAGCAGGGATTACTCAAATTTTCTGAAATATGTAAGCTTTGATTGAACTATAACTTCTTAGAATTTTTTTAACTTCTTAAGGATTATCAGCATTTATAATTAAATTGTTATCTATGCTGACTAATTATTAATCTGAATCTGGAAATAAAGCACAGGCAAATTATAGTTAAGTTCAACTAATTTAGGGAAAGGGAGGATGTAACAATTCATAAATTAAAAATCAACCTTTGAATTGATTCTAATTGTTCTGGAGATAAATATTATTGGATTACACAATGTATTTAAAAATCATATGATCTATACATTTAATTTAGATCACGCTTGTCCCTTCCAAAAATCTGAGCTATTAAAAGCCTATTACCAACATGAGGGAATCTACCCATGTATATTTGTGGGGCTGTATGCATGTGTGCTTTTGATTGACAAGGGAGATTGTTAATTGTGTCCACGCCTTTTACCAAGTTCTCTTGAGATACGCCCTTTTGTAGCCAGATATATTTATGACTTGATTTAGCCAATAAAATGTGATTGGAAATTGTGTGTGTCCCTTTAAACAAAGGGCTTTAAGAACCTCCATGACCCATGATTCACTTATAACCCAACTGAGAAATAAAATGTCTTTTTTCTAAGATTTTGAGACTTTAAGGTTTTTATATAAAAGAAACATGTTAACTCATTCTAACTACTATAGATGACAACAATCTAGATTGAGCAATGGCCGGATTCTGAATGTCTACTGGCATTCTGAAGACCTATAGCCACTCAGAAAATATACCTACAATGATTAAACAGCATTAAGTAGTGCTAAGTATAAACCCATCACAAAGAATTCTTTTTAAATATTTGATATAATAAAATGAGAACTGGAAAAACAGTATACTACTTGGAAGTAGAGGGTGAAATTATCAATATAAATTGTAAAGATGATATGATTGTCAAAGAAACCAAGAAAGTCAACTGAAAAATGCTTAGATTTTCACAAAGAAAAATGTATTCAAGATAAACGTTCAGTAATCAGCAGTTTTCTTTGATATCAGCCATAAACAATTAGATTTTAATAAGAAAATTCTTTTTCAAAATGCAGTATCTTTCACAAATTCCACAAGGATAAAATAAGTAATTGGTTTAAAATTTACAAAAATAAGCATTAGAAGGATAAAGAGGCTATTACTGAAGATGGTCACAGGAGCTGGTGGAAGTTGAGGTGAGATGGAGGCAAGACCTTTCTGTGAAAAAAATATATATTTGGCATTGTAGTAATGTAAATTTATTACTTTTTCAAAAAATAAAAATTAGATCATATATCACTTAAAGAAAATGAACATGCCTGTTGGATCACATGTAGAAGTAGTTTGTGTACTTAAAAGCATAGGAGAAGCTAAAAAAGGAAAGCATAGATTGGACCACGTGCAACTTTAAAAAACTCAGTGTGTCATATAGCACAATGAATCCAACCAAAATTATATGACAAGCCATGAAAATATTTGTATTTTTTTGTTGTTGTTGTTTTGTTTTGTTTTTATTTGCTTTTTTTCCAGTACCGGGAATCGAACTCACGACCTCGTGCTTGCCAGGCAGGAGCTGTGCCGCTGAGCTAAATCCCCAGCCCTCTATGAAAACATTTGTAATAGACACACATACACACACACATACACGTATATGTGACTGATGAGATAATATACATTCACAGTTTTTTCAAATTAAAAATGTCTACAAGTACTCCAATAGAAAAGTAGGCAAAAATAGTCAAGAAATAATTTTATATATACAAATATTCAAATGGTCATTAAAAAGAAAATAAGCAAAGACCAAAAAAGTTAAAATAAGATGGAACTTTTGTTAATCAATTATGCAAGTATGAAGAAGACTAATACACAGTATTGATAAAATTGTGATAAATGAACAGTTTTATAAAGAAAAAAATCACCAAGACATACTTTCTAATTTAGAAAAAAATATATTACATGTATATTAATAAAAAGCCTGGACAGAAATACACTAGAATCTAACAGTAGTTAGCACGTCCTGTATTTTTTAGTTTCAAATGTAATGTATTTTTCACAATTTCCACTCTAAACATGTACAATTTGTTGTGTAAAGGAAAAATTAGTTTTTATAGAATGTGAGATAAGAATCTAAAATCCTCATAAATTCAGATTTCCTTATTCTTTCTGCAAAAATCTCTTCATCATGAAACTAGAAAAACAGCATTTTCTGACTTTAAACATTTTTTGTTTAAGTTTGGAATTAATTATAATAATGCAGCAGAATGTGTTTTCCTGTTTGGGTTGTGTGTGTCTGTGATTTCAGCTCCACTGTGAATTCCTGAGGTTTGGACTGAAGCTGGGGATCATTTATAACACTGTGTTTTTGGAATAAAATGTGTTCTGATTCTTCCCAATAAATGTAAGAAGGAACTTTTGTGATGCAACCCACTTGTAAGGAGTTTGTCCTTCCAGATCTTGAGTTTCTGTTCACTTATCACTCTTTGATAGTCCATGGGGGACTTTCAGGATATTGTTTTGACACTGCTCTGGAATAATATGTAAAGACACTATTAGACAGATGGGATCATTTCCCCACACTTCCCAGAGCACGCAGTAAGTGCTCAACAAACCCTAGAAGGACAGATTAAGCGGCTCTTGGTTTGGAAGAAGGGAGGGTGTCAGTTGCTACAGAAGGTTGAGCACAGGTGTGGGGTCTAGCCAGGGAATGGCTGTTTCCAGAACTTAGAGTGTTTGTTTGTGTGTTGGTAGTAGGGAATGAACTCAAGGCCTTCATACTGAACTACTTCCCCAGATCTTTAAACAGAATTAAAAAAATTTTTTGAGACAGGGTCTTTAAATCTCTAAGTTGCTCAGACTGGGCTCAAACTTGCAATCGTCCTGCCTCAGCATCCCAGAGCGCTAGATTATAGGCATGCACCACTGTGCCTGGATCTGAACTCAAGTTTTGTGTGTCTTAGACTTGAGACTCCAAGAACTCAGCACCCTCCAAGATCTGTTGGCTTTTGGAGTGAATGTCTCTTCACTATGGATTGCCTTCTCTCCCATTAGAGTACAGGTGAGTGGCCATCCTTTATTATTGTTCCTTTTAAAAATAGAATATTATAATCAAGGTAGTAATAACATAAAATTTTAAGATAATTTTCAGTATACCCATATTCTATAATAATAGAAGGATCAATTCTGTCCTCTTTCTAAAAAACAAAACAATAAAAATCTGTTTTCCAGGAAGTTTTTCTCTGAGGGACATATGTTCCTAGGCAGAGGTTCTTTCTTTTTGTGGTGAGAACTTTAGTGCAGCACGAGGTGCAGTTCATTTAGCACCCACACCCTTTCCTGCCACCTGGCCCTGCTGTCAACTTCTTTGCAGGTTGAGCTGAGCCTTGTTTGTTGGTGATGAAGTCTACAGTCATCTCCTCCATTGCAAACCTATTTGCATTTGTGTGTCAGTGTTGCAGGCTATTGGCATCCATTAATTTTTGAGAAACCCGAGTTCCCCTGGGATGAGATGGGGTGGGCACATGACCAGCACTCTGCTTCTCTTTTAAATACTAGGTAAGGCTACCAGGAAGTGGGAGCTACAGAAGTTCCTTGAAGTGTGTGTGAATCACAAGCCAGCTGGATCAAAACTACCTGAAGAACTTACCGAAAAAGTAGATTCCTGGCCCTACCCTAGAATCTCAGATTCTAGAAAATAAAATTGCATTTCCTAGAATCTACTTTATTTTATTTTTTTCTTTCTCTTCAGCACTGAGGATGGAATCCAGGCCTTTGCATCTGCTAGGTAAGTGCCTCGCTGCTGAGCCACATCCCCAGTGCTTGGGGCTCTGGAGGCTGGATGCCAAGTCCGCTTCTCTTCCTACCTCGCGGGCTGCCTGTCAGCTTTGTGTGCCTCGGCACAATGCTTTTTCTCTATCGTCTCACGGGGTGGGGTGGGGGCCATAGAGGCCCAGCCACCGCTTCTTGCACCCTCTTGGCTTTTTATTCTGCAGGTTCTTTCACTCTGTTTTGTTTTAGAATTTTAAAATCTCAAGAACTCCAAGGATGGCATCCAAAAGCCCTAGTAAAACAATCATAGCAAAATAATTTATATTGTCATTTAAGCCTTTTCCATTTCTCATGGTGGAGGCTGCGTGTGGTAGGAACTCACTTCAGGTAGGGTGCGCCCACTGGGGAAACAGGACGCCCAGCCAGTACCCTCTTCTTGGTGGCAGAAGCTGGGTTTGAGAAACGAGGCTCAAACCCGGTCGCACTCACCTTGTCTTTTGGTGACGGTCATAGCAGCTTTCACAAGCACTGAGGGAGGTGCGATGGGCCTGAATGAAGGCTCATTTGAAGTTGTTCATAGTTTTTTGTTGTCGTTTTTGTTTGTTTTGCTTGGATTGAGCCATTTGGGGTTTGGATTTCATTTTTCAACATCCTAATAGTTTCTTGGTGTGCACAGGAGGTGTAAATGGTAAAGGCCTTATCTAGAGTCCGCCAGAAGCTGTTTTTACTCGAAGTATTCAGATCGGATCTCTTAGACTTTGATTGCATGATAATTTCTCCATCCTGCCCATCCCACCGCCCCTTCCTTCTTCTTTGCCCAAAGAGGCCCATTTGTGGCAGGGCATCCTTGGCTTGTGTGTGAGCCTTCAGCACACTGGGGATAAACAGTTACAAGAACAGCTTCAGAGGAGAATCAGTCTGCCACCTCCAAGAGAAGCCACGAATAGTCCCCGGAGAGGTGAGTAGGGGAGGAAGTACATGAGAATCTCCATCTGCTAAAAGGGCTCCTGGAGGCTCCTGGGCCACCACAGGCACATAGCAATTTTGCTGGTTCTTATCTCAAAGAGAAATTCTGGTAATGCAAATTCCTTTCTCCCCTAGACTTGATCTCCATATTTTTTTCTTAGATCAGTCCTCTGCAGAGGCACCAGGCTTTGCTGGTTTGGCTATTTGCACATGCCTATCCAAGTATGGCAATGGTTGGGAAAAAATGCTCCAGTAAATTGTCTGGGTAATAGATATGTCTTATAGACTTTTATTTTCCTAGAAGAAATAATCTATAGCTGTTGATCATTGTATAAGGCATGATAAAAATACAGTGAATATTAAAAGTTATTTATTACAGAAAAATACATTTATTATTAAGCACCATTAAATTCCCTCAAAATACACCTTCTTTGCTTCAAAGACACTTATCCCATTATTCTTGCCACTTTCTGAAGCACTTCTGGAAGTCTTCTTTCAGGAATACTGTATATTTAGTGGCACTCCTTGATGTTCTGAATAGATTCAAGATGTTCACCTTTCATGATCATGAAAGGTGAACATCTTAAATCTATTCTTTCAGGAATACTGTATATTTAGTGGCATATTTCATGATCATTTTGACTTTGGGAAACACTCAGAAGTTGCATGGTGCCAGATGCACGAATAAGGTGTGTGAGGACACACCATAATTTTTTTTTTTTTTTCTCCGGTACCGGGAACCGAACTCATGACCTTGTGCTTGCCAGGCAGGCACTTTTGCCGCTGAGCTAAATCCCCAGTCCCTACCATAATATTTTTATGAGTGTACCTTTTCATTGTAACAACACCTGGAGTACCATTCACCATATTTTTGATCACACCTTACAGGGACATTCATGAAAGAAGACTTCTAGAATTGCTTCAAAAAGTGACAGGAATGATGGGATAAACATGCTTTATTGCAATAAAGTTTTAAAATTTAAACAATAAGAAATATACATTTCTTTTTAAAATTCATTTTTTATTAGTACGTGTTTGTGATATGTAATGAATGCATTCATCTTGGGAAGGCGGTCTACATACATATCTAATCTTAATGCTTTTTTCCTTCTCTTCCCATCTCCTCCCTCTCGTCTCCCTTCATACTTAGATTTCCTTCCCAGCTGCAAAAGGTCTACCTCCTTGTTTCCTAAAATCTATCTCTTGCTTTGCTCTTTATTTCTATCTTGAGTTTCTCATGTAAGAGAAAATAAGATATTTAACCTTGTGTGTCAGATTTCATTGGGTATTTCAATCACACTTGGGACGGGACACACTTTGCCTCTGCCATGGCTCCTGCTGATACTGTCTGGAAGGGTATGTGGGACAGACTGCCCTGGGGCCTGCTGGCTCCTGTACAGTCTGTTTCTCCAGATACTGTCTTCTCCCTCCTCTTGATATTTTAGACATTTTTGTGGTCACTTAGACCCTTTCGCTTCTGTAGTAATAAAGAATTCCAGTGAATTTGCTCTTTTCTCTTAGTCTGCCTTTTTATCAATAGTTTCAGCTTTCTGGTCTTTCTGCCTTGAGGTTAAATCTTAGGGGCTCATCCATCTTCTCTCTGGGGTGAGCCAACATCCACCTTTGTCAGCCTTCTTTAGATTTCTTTCCGTGGTGTATTGCTGATCAGAATGTAAAAGTAAATCAGCTCTCACCCTAGAGCAAAGTGCTAAGGGCCTCTTCTTGCTGGAGGGTTGCTGAAGAGCCCCACCTTTTCTTTATAATCTTTTGTTAGTGTTATAACCATGTGACTTGCTCTCCTGCCAATTTGAACCATGCTAGCAATTAAAATGTCCTGAGCTACTCTGTAAAATGCTGCACCCAAGCTGAAAATGCTACATCTGTTGGATTTCTTTTCTCATACAGTTACCCTTTGCAAAGCAAGGTATCATACTGTTTTGCATTCTTGGTCCTTAAGGAAGCCTGTTTGCTTGCTGCTTGCGAGAGTCTGTTGCCTTTGATATATTTCCAAATCATACTTCTCTCTGAATTATCCTTGTTTTGTTAATTACAAAACTAGTGCTGATTATTTTGGGGACAAATGTCCAGACATTTTTCATTTTCACTCCCCTTCACCTTTGCTTTCCAATATATTTTGAGAGATGATGAAATCTTTTACTGGTACCTTACACAGGTCTTGACTATCCCAAAGTACTTACTACCTAGAATCTTCCATTTGCAAATATTCAGGTTGTAGCTTCTGCTTTTTGTGCCATTTTTCATCAGCTCCATTTGTAGTCTTTGAAGTAACACCATAGTGTTCAGTTTCCTTTGTAGAAATGTGCTTATCTGTGAGCAGTAGATTTTGGATATGGCTGGACATTAGAATCCAGAGTGGAGACTCGCTCAACTCCCATTCTGAATTAGTAAGTTTAGGGTGAAGCTACAGACATCTGTATGTTTCTAAAAGCTCCTGAGTTGGTTCTAAAGCACTTCAGTTGAGAACCACAGTCTGGAGTGGGTCCCAGAACCCCGGCCAATTCAGACCACTGCCCTGGTTGGTCCTGTAGGTACTTGAGCCCTGGCCTTTGGCCCCTAGTCCTGGGCTCTGGCTTCTGTTAGCTCCCATTGACTGCAGAGGGGCCATGTGAGCTGGCTCTGTGGGAAGGTTGAAGGGCAAACAAATAGGAGGGCTGTTTGAGTGAAGAGCAAGATGAAGGAGTCAGAGGCAGAAAAGCAGAAGCTCACTGGCTGTGTGGGGGCAGCCATGGTGAGCTGGCACCTAGCATGGGATGCTGAGAGACAGTAATGGGAATCCAGCTGGATGTGGAGCCTTGAGCGACAATTGTCACTCTGCTCTCTATAGGAAGTGGTGATGGAGGTCAGCTCTGAGATATCACCAAACAATAGGTTACAAATACCAGAGATTTCACCTCTGTAAACAAAACCAAGTCATGCTTTTCTTCTCTTCATTATTTCCAGAACAGATTCTTCAGAACCCAGAGCTTTTTGAAGTAAATAAAAATACACTGGGATTTCCACAGTCTTTCCTAGGGGAGTTTTATACTGATGATTCCTCCCATGCATTTTGCACTGAAGCCTGGATTGTGCTCAGGTGACCTCCTTGATGTCTGCACATTGTACCGGGAATCTTCTCACTCCTCCGGCCAAGAGAAGAGTATAGGAGGTGCTCCCTGCTCCTACCAGGCTTTTGGGTAATGCCTTTTTCCTTTTTGCAGAGCTTTCTAGGTTCCTCTTACAGGATGAGGAGTAATAGGATAAGACGTGAAGAGGTTGTTTGTATTTAATCTTTCCCAAAATATAACTGGGCAGGCATTGTTATCCACATTTTGCAGCCAAGAACATGGAGGCTTAAATGAAGTTTAGTGACTTGCCTGTGGTTACAGACTAGTAAGTGGTGGAACTGGGCTGGAAAACCAGCCCTCTATGGTTCCACACCCATGCTGTGTCCATTACTCCACCTTTGTCTGTCTCATAGAAGGGATGTGGAGGCAGTCCTGGTGAGCTTAAGCCCCAGTTTTGTTTTTGATCAGACATAATCTAATGTCATATCTGGGATTATTGGAAGACTTGGGGCAGAGTTAAGGGAGTTTAGATGCATGTGCCATGTGGGAGATTGATAACAAGGCTACAGTTGTGATAGTTGCCAACCAATCTCAGTTACTGTCAGTATATAGTCGGTTTCGGTCTTGGGTGACAGGTCCTGAGAATGAGGTGCCCGTGGATGAAAAGAAACAAGAGAGAGAAACTTATGGGATCAGGGGGCTTGCAGCCTCTCTGACTGAAGCCTCCATTCCCATCCTCCTTAGCCTTCTATTGGGATACAAACAAAAAGCAGCAACAGGGCATACGGGAGGAATGATTAACAGGACTGGCGAGGACAATACAACTCAATTATCACAGGAATGAGATGATTTAGTTAGCCATCATGTTATCATTCCTTCAGGCATATCTCAGCAAGGCATCTAGCGTTGTCCCAGGGGCTTTCCACAGGGACACAGGTCCTGCTGTTATTTCCTTTTAGGCTAATACTTTTGCTCGACTTCCTCCAGAATCAAACAATCATATGGCTTTGTCAGGCCGAAGTCCCACACAGGTAATACATTGAAAGATAAACTGAAGAACGTAATCCACAATCTACTTCATGATTTTACTTGTTGTAGTATCCAGGGAGCTGTTGCTCAGTCTGAGATAGTAGCACTTCTTTGGAATCATTAACATCTGTTTTTCCAGTTCAGCACTATCCTCTTGTGTGGTTGTGGAGGGTCGGTAAACAGGTGCACCCGCACAAATTTTCTTGAGTTGTTCCAGGTAATCAGGGTGTTTCTGGTTGGCATTTCCTTATCTCAGGTCTCCTGGGAACACGTAAGGGATGGATAAGCCCATGCACTGCTGTGTCTGACATTGTTGTTAGTCTTCCAGATGCTGTGGGACAATCTTCTCATACATCTATTGAGCCATTGGAGTATAATTTCCATGAGAGTAGTGTTTAGATAGATCTCTCTCCAGCAGCTAGTACAGTGCTTGTCACAGAGCAAGTGCTTTAAAATATTTGTTGAGTAAACACCAGTATTCTGGTTTCACGTGGTGTGACTGTTCATTATGCTATGTCAACTTGAATGGATTAAGCACCACCCAGCAGATTAGTAAAGCATGGTTCTGGCTGTGTCTGTAGATGATTGACAGGTGGGCCAGCAAACTGATGAGGAAGACCCACCCAGTGTGTGGTTGGCACAAATAGGTTTGTAGCCTGGGAAGAATAAAAAGGGAAAGAAGGAAGTTGCTTTTGGACACGTCTCCACTATCTTCAGTCTTCCAAAACAGACTCATACTGGGCAACCCTCCAGTGAGCTTCCAGTCTTTGATCTTGGACTGGTGCTGCCTCATTGATCTCTCTCATTCTGTGCTTCCATCTTTTTGGGGTGTGTAGCTACTAGACCCTCCGGTTCTCTAGTGTGCACATAGCAATTGATCCTGTAAACCTAAATCCTTTTGCATAATTACACATATATTTTCTATTGATTCTGTTCCTGGAGAGAACTCTAGCTGATACATAAGGGCTTTTCTTCAATCAGTGGTTCTCCATCAGATTCCCCAGTTCAAAAGACAGTATGCAGAGAACCTCTATTGTCTTTATTTCTCACTACTACTTTTCTTCTCTTATCATGCAGTTACTTTTGGGTCCCTTTGTTTTTTTTCTGTCATTGGACCTGCTCCTTTTGCACACTTTTGCACTTTAATCATGTCATAGAGGAGATAAGGTGCAAAGGAAAGGTGAGACTCTTGGCTCACCTTGATGTCTTATTAAGAGCACCAAATCCTGTCCCTTTGCTTTGAGGGACTCCTCATCCAGGCCCAGCTAGGACATCCTTGGTTAGAGGAGGCAGGGTAGGGACCAAAAAGGACCTGACAGTTTTCACTGAAGGGAGAGTTACAAAGAAGACAAACAGAGGCAGGTTCATTTTTCCATGCAGTGTAAATGTAGCTTCCCCCTTCAAAAGCATGGGCCAAGCAGTTGCATGAGAATGGAGCAGGGCTTGGGGATGGTACGTCCTCCTTAAATTTCATCCCTTACAGCCTTCAAATTATCCGTTCCAGGTGTCTGAGCTATTTTGGGTGGGAGTAAGGAACTGGGGAAATGAGAGTTTGATTTTTATTCAGGCCTAGAAAATGTCAGGGGCTTGGCAGTGGAGGATTCTTTGAACTGCTTTGGTGTGGTTGGGCTCTGCTGAAAGTGAAAGAATATGCACATGGGATTATTTAAACATGAAACACAATTTAACATCACAATTAATTTATCTGAGTATAAGATCTTATTTTGAAATAGCACACCCCCTTCCTTAATAGTAAGGTGGATACTTAACACTCCCACTGCCCAGGGATACTTGGTGCTGTTATTTTAAGCGAATTTTTTTCATTTAAATTATTTTTCTCTAATGCTTATGAGACAGGTCTGAGGGTTGTAGTGTTTTGGGGTGGGAATGATCAAGCAAATTCCTTTCCACTGAGTCATCAAAGAAGTCAGATGCCTTTAAGAGTTAAGTTGTCAAAATAAAACAAAACAAAACAATACAAAACAAAACAAAACAAAACACCAAAGCAAACCAAGGGAAAGCAAAGCAAAACCACATGTAGCAAAGACACTCATCCAATGTGGAATGGAAGACAGTACCTTATAATTTTTAACTCCACACTTAATTCCACTCTATATCAAACTTGTGCAGTGTCATTTATGCTCTACTTGAAATGTCCAATTCTGGGGAATCCACCTCTTTATTTAAAAATAGATCTGCCTATAAGAGAATTTTATTCAATTACACAAAATTTAACTTGTCCTCTTGAATTTTCCTCATAAATTACCACTGGGGTCATCAAGTCTCTGTTTCACATGACAGTTTCTAAGTAATGTGATTTTGACTGATTTATAATGATATAGTTCTATATCCTGTTGTTTTCACATAAAATCGTATTATGAAAAATGTCCTGTGTCACTATATTCTTTGAAAATATGAATTTCAGTGGCTGCAAATAATTCTGTGCAAGATTTTAATTATCCATCTCCTGTTGAACATGTAGGTTGGTTTTTAAAAATTATGATGTCACAACAGCAAACTCAAAACTGATTTCCTCTCTTATTGCTTGGACTACCTTAGATGTGAGACTACTGGGGCAAAGTATGTATGTTTTTAAGAATTTTTTTATATATTATGTTATAGATCATTTATATTATATTTTAAATGTCTATCTCTGAGATAGATTTGCGTGTAGGAATTTATTAGGGAGAACTCCTAACATTTGTATCAGGGTAGCTGTCTTAGATACTTTCTTGTTGCTGGGACAAAATACCTGGCACCCACAGTTTAAAAGATGAAAGGTTCATTTTGGCTCACAGTTTGTAGAGGGTCCAGGCCAGAGTCAGCTGGGTCTAGGCCAGAGTCAGCTGGCTCCAAGCAGGGTGCATTGCAGAGGAGAGAAAGCTCATGGCAAGGTAGGCAGGAAGCACAGAGACTTTCTTCTTTTTTCCCTTTTTATTCCATCCAGGCTACAAGCATATTGCTTGATGCCATCTCAGGGTGGGTCTTCTCTCTTCTGTAAGTCCATCACCCAAACCCAGAACTATGCTAAACCAGTCAGGGGACTAATCTAGTATCGTCCACCCATGATCCAGCCACCTCCAAAAAGCTCTGTCTATCAGAGTTTGAGGCTTTGGGGTTCATCTAAATATAAACCATAACAGGGAAAGGACTGGGCAAAGAAGGACCATGATGAGTTACAGCAATGGCCTCTGCTGATCCTGGGAGCTTGGAGGGCCCTTTAAAATTGTCCCATACTCAAGAAAAATGTCTGAGCCCTGTGGCCTTTCATGGACCACTTACTGGCTGCAAGGATGTCCTCAGGGAAAGGAATGACTTCAGGGGAGGCATCCTGTTAATCAAAGGCAAATTCTGATGAAGGGCTGAGCTGTTAACCATCAGCTATCAGCTGCTAATCCTTCTGGTAGTGTGGGAATTAAATTCTCAGAATTGAAGAGGAGCAGCTGACATGTATCACAGCATCCACTCCTGTACCCTCTGTACTCCTTGGCCCTACTTGATTATTTTTCTCTCCTTTCTTTGTTAGCAGATATTTTCAGCACATAATGTTTATACTCATCTTTGGGAATAGGTATGTGTACTCGACATGCCTTATTTCTTTTTATTATCACCTCTTGTCTCTCTCTAGATCTCTTTACCATTTCCTATTGTCTATAATTTTAAAAATTATTTATACTTTGGGTTTCTCATCTAAGAGAAGTTATACTTGTTTGTTGTAGGAAGAGTTCCTCTAAAGTTCTGGTCTCCCTCTTCTGGAGGGGGAAGTACTTGAGAGATAGATTATAGCCCTCATTGATGCAGCTCTTCTGAGGCACACAACTCATCAGACTCTCCAACCCATTGTAGATTGCCCTCCCAACTGGATAACAGCTCTACTCTGGGTGGTTCCATGGTGGGCAACCCAGACTTTTATCTTGAAAGATCTGGCCTCTGGCCATGATTCTTTTCTTAAGCCATGACTCTTTAACTATTTCCTCACTATACATGTTTAGGGGCCTCAGAGGCCTTCTAGGGAGCCAAACATAATATCCCTGTTTTATAACAACAGCCCATATCCTGTTCAGTTACCCCTGCCAGGATGGTGATGTCTTGCCTGTTGCTTCTGACACAAGCAGCAGAAAGTTCCTGGGCAGCCACTGTAGTTTCAAGTTGAAAGGCACTCTTTCAAGGTCTCTGATGTCTCCAGAGGAGCAGAGCTCAGAGTTGGAGGGAAGGAAAACATGAATTCCAGGTGGATTTTGGGCAGGATGGTGAATGGAACTACCCTAAGGTTTTTTTATTAGTGTATAGAAATATGATTGATTTTTTTCATTGATTTTATATTATGCAATCTTAACTCATTTATTAGTTATAATAGTATAGACAACTAAGTAGGTAGAAATATTATAGGCAGTCAGATAGGGCTAGACCCTCAAAGGAGTTAGTACAGAAGATACTGTGAACTGTGGCTGAAGGCAGAGCTGTTGAAGGCCAAGCCTCAAGATAAAGATGGAATGACTAGGCCTACATACCTCCCTGAGGGGTAAACAATATACTATAATTGATTTTACCTGGTTCAATAAGGTCTAGATAGGAATTAGTCCCCTCGGTGGGTGACTGGGACCTCCTGAGTCATTTCTTCCAAATAAGATTGTTATAGGCAGCTGAGTTAGATAGAAATATTA